>NW_028262402.1:185000-370000 GCF_047370975.1 Nipponia nippon
TATCTCCCTGGCATTGTTCAGAGTGTTTGTTTTTTTGGTTTTTTTTGTTTGTTTGTTTGTTTCACTAAAAAGTTTTCTTTCCATGTATCATTAGAATGTATGCTAATGCTCATGTTTTATCTAATCAATGAGCCAAAATTCCAAGGGGTTTTAAGTTGTTTCTTTTAAGAAACACAGGCAAAACATCCCAAATTCTGGATTTTTTTTTTTGTTCAATCGTCCTAATTTATCAGAAGTGTGAACAATGGTATTTTCTTGAACATGGAAGTAGTCAGCCTATGGGATAGAATTTTTCTGCTTAAATTTCCAGGTTTATTTCCTTTAACAAGTTACCAAGAAACCATGTTTCTTGACTCTTCTGAGAGTGACACTGTCATTGCTTAGCCAGGCTGCAACTTTGGTGACAATGTCTTTTTCCTTCTTTCCACTGTGTGCCCTCCTGCTTGCTCTCCTCCCATGGTACCACTCCCTCAAGTGAACACCTTACAGGGAAGTCTCTGATTAGGTGGACCTACGGGCAGCTTCACCATGTGCTTCTGCTTGGGTTTGTGTCTCCTCCTGTTTCAGGTGGGAACAGCTTGTGGGACGGGTGCAAAGAGGGAAAGAAAGGTCCTTCAGAACATATTCTTGGGATAACTATATTGTTGTCATGGTTTAACCCCAGCCAGCAGCTAAGCCCCACACAGCCGCTCACTCACTCCCCCCAAGTGGGATGGGGGAGAGAATCACGAGAGTAAAAGTGCGAAACCTTGTGAGTTAAGAACAGTTTAATAATTGAAATAAAATAAAATAAGATAATAAGAATAATAGAATATACAAAGCAAGTGATGCACAATGCAATTGCTCACCACCTGCCAACCGATGCGCAGCCAGTCCCTGAGCAGCGGCCCACTGGCCAGCTTTCCCCTAGTTTATGTACTGAGCATGATGTCATATGGTATGGAATATCCCTTCGGCCAGTGTGGGTCAGCTGTCTTGGCTGTGCCCCCTCCCAGGCTCTTGTGCATCTCGTCTTCTCAGACAATAGAGGATGAGAAGCTGAAAAGTCCTTGATTTAGCAACAACTAAAACATCAGTGTGTTATCAACATTATTCTCACACTAAATCCAAAACACAGCACTATACCAGCTACTAGGAAGAAAATTAACTCTATCCCAGCTGAAACCAGGACAATTATCTCTCCTTCTTGTCAATGTGTTACTAATGTTATGTTGTATGGATTTTGTATATTAATAATAATTTACTCCAGCGTAGCTGGAATGAAGGGTGATATCAAAGTAACTGTCTAACACCAAGGCATTGTATTTCTATAGGATCATTAAAACTGTAGTATTCACAATAAACACCACAGGACACAAATATGTTTCGACAAGAGACCAAAAAAGGATCATGATACAGTTTCACTAAACTGCAGGGAACAGTTTAGGAGTCAGTAACACAATGTGGCAGACGTCTTTTATGAACAGCGTTATTCAGCTTAATTGCCTGGCTTACAGCAATCTTTCAGGGGAATACTGAATTTCTGAAGGGCTGGATTTGGTTGTTTTTTTGCGTTTTTTTTTTGAGGGGCGGTGATTGTTATATATGAATTGAGATTTTTCTTTTGCATAGAAATGAGAAGACAAATTATTTGATACACAGAGAAATCAAGTCAAGTAAAAGTTTGCAATGCTGGAAAACTCTAATTCATATTTCCTTTTTTCTTCAGTGTGTACATTGAAATTTTTGGAAAACTTGGTGAAAATGAAGTAAAACTGCTCAAAATAAAGTAATCCCATTTTTTTTTAAAGCACAATAAAAAAGTTGTATGAGCCATATGTCATAGTTAAGATCACAGAATAATCAGGAGATGCTTGTTTTCATGATGTCATGTCTCTTCTACTTGAACCTAAATATTTGTTTCAACTTAGAATTTATGTTAAATCATTTTATGAACACTATAGGTTTAAATTGTAATTTTTCTACTAGTTACTACTGAAATTCAACAGGACAATCAACATTTCAAAGCAAAAAAAAAAGAAAATTTTGTTAGCAGAGACACAAAGAAGGATTCAAAGAAATATATTTTATTAAATTTTTCTAATTTAACTTCTTATTCTTCTTAGAGAAATACTAAGAAATATACTTTTTGTAAACTACATAGACATTGTTGGTTATTATGTAATTATATTTTGAGTTACCCTTCCGAGTTTTAAAATTTGATCTTAAAAGAAAAATAATAGCAACTTCAAATCTGGCAATATACTTGCTTTTTAAACAAAATACCCAAAACCCACATTTACAAAGGTGTCTGCATCTATTTCCCCTGGAGAAAACAGGCTTCTAAATATTCTTTATATATTATTTCTTGTCAGCTGTTCTTATAGTAGTCCACCCAGAAAATAATCTTATTTCTATGGTTTGGCTCAAAACCCCACAAGCATATATGGTTGTGCTTGTCGTAACTCTTCATGGTATTTTTATATAAGGTAAATGTGGACTTTTATTAGTAACTTTGTCTAAAGTAATGTGCAGTGCATTATTAAGGGAGTGAAACTTAAGTAATTCTAACATTCCTGAAAACGTTAACATTTGTTCTGAGGAGTGATACAGCACAGGCCCTGCAGATGCAACCCAGCTAATTAAGCTATATGGGTTCTTTTTTTAATAGAATCGGTTATCTCTTTCTGAAATATCTCTTGCTTCTGTCTATGTAGGCATGTTATAACTTCAGTACTGTTATATAAGATTATGTTTTCCCCCTTTGTCTGCGTGGTAAGTTTACTATGTCTTTTTAAACATGTGGCACAGAAAAAACAGAAAGTGTACTGGAAGAGATAGCTGGGAAAACAGTCATATTGAATCAGAAAAACAGAATAAACTATTTTTTTGATTTCTATTTTAAATATTACTTCTTCAGTTCTTAATTCAAAAAATGTTTTAGGCTAGACGAAGAAAAGATTTTTTTTTCCTGGTGTCTTAGCAGATGGGTGAAACTGAGCTTTTTTCTTTTTTTTTTTTCTTTTCTTCTTTTAAATACTGCAGTTAATCATTTTATTAAAACAAACAAGCAGCATTTAAAAAAATCATCAGTTTCTCATGAAGAATGGAGTAAATGAACCCTGACATGCTAAGCATTTTGAGTCTTTAGTCTCTCATAGGCTTTTCCTGCAATAACCCCAGCTCGCTTATATCTGCTTTACAGAGCACATTTTAGCTTGTCCCAAACTCTATGTGTGCTTTTTTGACAGCTAGGGCAGGACAGAACTGATTGATCAAAATCTCATTCCTCCTCTTAAAGATGATCTCTTTTTCATTACTTTCCTTGACAAGAAAGATAATGTCACTGTGTGGATAAAGGAAGCCCACATTTCCCATCACAGATACTTGCTCCATTTTACGAGTTCAACCAAACTCACCTTTGATTTTTCACTTTTCACTGCCTTACTAAGGGGGAGTATTGTCTCTAGCGCATATTAAGGGGGAAGTACAAGCTCTAATCATGACACATATTTCCCTCTATCAAGGGTAAAAAGTATTTTTTCTCTTCTGTTTGATATTAATGTACCTTCTTTTTATTATGATGCTATGAATACTTGATATAAAATAATTTGGTCTGCAGAAGTAATTCTTTAAAAGGAAATGGAAGTTTTAAAAGAGATAAGTCTCAAGGATGCAAATAATTCTTTGATCTTTAAAAGGCTGGTAAATAAGGCTAAAATCCTTGAGTAGTATGATTTCTGCATCCACTATGTAAGTGATCACTATGTAAGTGATTTATATTTCAAAGGGTGTAAACCAGGAGGAGTTTAAGAATTGAAGTATACATTTTGAGGAAAAGTTGCCCAGTTGCCAGTTCATTACTTCATACTGCTTGTTTTTGGGGTTTTTTTGGCTAGTTGGTTTGGGGTTGTTTGGTTTTTTTTTCCAGAACTGCTGGGAGAAGCTTTTAAGTAAATGTTTGGATAAAGAAAGGCAATGAGGAAGGCAATGATAGCACTTTTATATTGCCTATCAGGATGTCCTTCCAAGTCATGAGCAGAGGAACATAGATGCCAAATATTATCTCAAAATGTTAGATTACCATCTGTCTCAAACAGAACCGGTGTAATGAATTATACACTTCTTTTTTCAAATGGCAACCTAACATATGCTTATCAATATATAGAAATTTGATCTTAACTGCTATGTTCAGTCTACAATACAGATCTTTTGGGCAAAGGCTTGTTTTTCCTCAGAATGTGTTCATGACTTACTTAGGGTTGGCTAAGCGCTGTGTCATTAACAAGTCTGTTTAGCAGGCATTTCCTGAGAGATATCAGCATTTCTAAAATTTAGAAAGTTAGTTGGGCTTGAAAGCAATACTAAAGAAAAGAAAAAAGGTTAACATCATAATTAAATTATCATTACAGACAGTCTGGACAGGCATGGCAGAACAAAGGTTTTAAAGCTGAACAGAAATCCAAGGGAGATTTGATTATGAAGATGATAGTGGATTTTGATCTTCCATGAGAAGGGCATGATGCTTGCACAAAAAATGAATTTTTAGCCAAGAAGATGGTTGCAAATCTATTCTTACATATAAAGCATGTGAAAAGAGAAAAAAAAAAATGGACTTCATTAACTATGTTGTCTACATTTGGCTTTTTTAGATCCGAACTGAAAGTAACTTAAGAAGAAATTCTATTTTTATAGGTATGCCTGTCATTCAAGTGTAAATACTGATTTACTCTTGAAATTCCTGGTCTCCTTCTGTAAAACTAATTTGAATAATGAAATTATTTGTGCTGCACCAGCAAGGCTGAATGTCTGCATTGTTTCCCTACACTGCTGAAATGCCTGATCCCATCTCTGTGCTTGGCAGAGAAAGTATAAGGAAACTCATATGAGATGCTTGTTAAATAACAAATAAAAAAACCAAATATGTTAATAAAACCCATAAACAACTACCAGATCTCTGCCCATCTCAAAAGCACTCATGATGACTGTCTTCTTAAGTTCCAAAAATAGTCAAAAGGGATAAACTCACTGTACATGAAGTTACAGACTGTCGTTACCAAAACTTCCTGCAGTCAATGAAACAACCTATTGCAAGGCAGGCTGTTGTGAGGCACTTACTACAAGAGACTCTCAGTTAAAAAGCTTAACCAAATGTCTGTAAACAATGCTGCTGTGGTAAATTTGACTAATGCTTTCCACTGCTTCATACTGTTTACTTATATTCACCTTATTAGTTCAAAATACCAGTCACAACTTTAATATTAATCATTCTTCTCTGTCTTTTTAAAAGGTTTCTAAATGATTCTAAGCATCTAGGCCACTGTAAGAGCAATTAATTTGTGGATACTTGAAGCTTCCAGAGATCTAAACACAAGATGGACAAAATAGCAAAGTTCAAGGGGAGATTTTGGGCACTTCATCCCTATCTCAAGTACTGAAATCACAAGTAAAATCAGCAGGAGCAGAAAGACTGCAGTTCAATGAAGAAGTTGCAGTGAAAGTCAGATACAGCTCCAGAAGAGATGTGTGTCTATCTGTGTATCTGTGTTTAGCCCATGCTTTTTTGCTGTTGTTGTTGCTTTTCTCTTTGTTATGGGGGGTAGAGGATTAAGGGGGAGTATCTGAAGAAAGCTGTAGCCTTTAGCATGAAAACAGTGATCTCACATGGTGGGACATCAGATGAAAACAGTGGTCTCCAGCTCCAGTCATAGGGCAGGAAGAAAGGAATTTATGCTTCTAGGAAATATTTGAAATCAGTCAAACTCTTCTGTGGGAGTGTGTGACATTTCTTTTCCCATGGGACAGAGACTCTACATCTGACCCAAGCCCTTGGAGCAGAATTTGGCTGGGGCATTCAGCTGCAAACATAACAGCAAATCAGTCCCTTCTGGATGTTACAGATTTCTTTGCAGTGCCTCACTGCTCATTGGTACAATGTCACGTATTTTAGGGGAAGGTAGGAACATTTTGTGCCTGGCAACCTTTGCTCTCAGCACTTTCTTGTTTATTTATCTGCACACAATTGGCACGTTTAAATTTGAAATTGCTGAGATGCATTCTTGGTAGCGCATGTAATTCTGTGCATGTCACTCAGGTGATTTCAATCTTGGGATTGTCCCCCAGCTGCCCTGGATTAATACATAAGAATGATACATTCACTATGAAAAACACTCCCCCTTCCCAAATGTCCTCCCTACCCCAAACCAGGGCTTATTTATAGTAAAAAGTTTTTGAAGACTCAGAATTATGTTATTTCAGAAAAAAAAAAAAAAGAAGAAAATTAAGTAATCAATAAAAGAACCATCAAGTACCTAAAACTCTTGAAATTTCAGTTTTCAGGCTGTACACTTCTACCACCATGAACAAATGATAATAGCCTCAGGCCAACTCTTGTCACCTATAATGCTGTGGTACTCTAGTCTCTGATGGTCCTCTGGGTCATAATAAGTCTCTTTCAGTCTATCTAAATGTAATTCCTAAGAGAACTGAGAATTAAGCACTTGAATTTTAAATCCCGTTCCTCAACATGTTTGACATTCTGGCTGCCAAATGACTTTTTTCATTAGATAGTGTATGTGAATTTAATTCAGCTGAATGTCATTCCCTGCTGCCATATTTGATAAATGCCTTGCTAGCTCTTGACTGTTTTTTTTTTTTAAGATCCAGCATCATTTAATAAAAAAAACTATGCTGCATTAAGCACCACCATGACAGAGCTGG
Source organism: Nipponia nippon (assembly GCF_047370975.1). Lineage (NCBI taxonomy): Eukaryota > Metazoa > Chordata > Aves > Pelecaniformes > Threskiornithidae > Nipponia > Nipponia nippon. The sequence continues at coordinate 191,700 of NW_028262402.1, forward strand.
ATGAGGGATGGGTGGAAGAAAGTTGTTCATTCCCATCTAGGGAAAGTGGACAGAAAATGCCTGAGGAGAACACAGGGATGTTTACAGCTCCAGGACGGGAGTTCCCTGAAAAGTACTATGCAGATTCTGCTTTTCAGCTGCATAGCCAACATTTTTACCACTCTGCAGAAAGTGGTAGTTCATGGGCAGCCTGTGGAGTCAATGCCAAGGCAGGGCATGGGGGAACAAAGGGCCTTTCCTTACCATTGCTGTTCAACGAGAACATCATTTTAGGTTTGTTGGACCTGCTACGCTGTTCCAGATCAGCACTTCCGAACTCTGTCCCTCCAATTTTTCTCTGCCTTGTTCAGGTCCATCCTAAAGCTGAATGAAGAATGAATGCAAATGAAAGACTGTTTAGAGACTTCCTCTACCTGATATTCCTGCTCTATATCATATATATATGTCATAGGAGAAACTCTCCTTTACATAAATTCATCAAATGTTATCCATGCATGAAGAAATATTGTAAGGCACAGAGGAAAATGTTGTAAAATATAATTTGGCAGAATGACTCAAATGCTTGTGGCCACATTCAGACAACTGACCATATAGTTGCTTCAAAAAAGTAGCTCTGAGCAGCCACACAGTTCTGGAAAGAGATGTATATGGCCAATATGTGGGAGCAGGTCTTGGTCCAAATCTTGCTCCGAGCTCAGCCACCTTCAACCATGCCAGAACACAAATGTGAAAGCAAAGTAATTTCAGCTCCATTAGCAGCATAGGTAAAAATCAATGATCTATAGACATGGAGGACAAAAGAAGCAAAAAAAAAAAAAACTTTTGAGGTTATAATATGTAATGAACTATAAAAAATACACAGCCTATTTAAAAAGTACTTAATGGTGGTTTGGGAGTTGAATTTTGGGAAGATGACTAGATGTTTAAACAAGAATTTCCTCCCTTTTCTCTTTAAGTAACTGTAAACTCCTTCCTAGTTTCTCCCCAGACACCTAAAAGCTACAATTAGCTTAGGCTTTTTAAAAAGGTAATGAGAATTGATCAGTTTTATTACACAAGTTTAAGGATGTTTTCTTGAATTAGGGCAATTCAGAACAGTTGTTCAATAGCAAATATCACAATCTCTTCTCGCTGGTAACAAAAAAAACCAATTTTCAAGACACATTTTATAAGTATCACTATCTTTCTCCCCTGTATATACTTGTTAGCTTGATGTCTTAATGAGCTGAACACCATCAACTGACAATTTGTGCTATTACTTGCCTGTTCATAGGGCTGTTGACTCAGACATGAGCCTCCTGTACAGAAGATTTATTTTTCTTCCTTTGTTGTGATTAAGTCATCAGTCGTTTTCTGTTACAGTTCTGTTCCTCCTGGTATCTTCAGGGATAATCCTATCCAGTAGTCTTTGAGAGGTCTATTTTAGGCCTGGTTTGCATAAGTAGAAAAGACAGATAACCATCATTCTTTTTAAGTAAATATAAGAGTTAAAAAATAACAGTCTGTATGTGCCTAAATGTTCTCAGTTCTTGACCTGAAATTAAGTGAAGTCAGACGTTAGTAGTTTGAGCTTAGAAACCTTTGTTTCTGTGTTCCACTATTCTGCAATGTTTTTCCTTGTGCTTGTTAGCTACATTTCATTACCCATAATTACCACTGCTCCTCCAGGGAAAAATAAAATTAAATAAAGCCACCTACTAACTTAAAAAAAAAAAAAAAAGCCAAGCATCCAAAAGCTTACACACTTTCCCTATGTACTGTTTCCAACTGGCACAAGCACTTTTAAAACTAAAGCTTCGTCCAGTTCACAGACCTGCTTGGAAGACTCCCATGGGATACAGCCCAGACGTGAAAAGGGTAGGAGAGACGGTTGATATTCAAGGGTCCCCTCCTGCAAGCTCAAAAATGGTCTGTGCCAACATGCAGGAAATCAAGCAAAGGCAGCAAGAGGCCTGCGTGGAAGAAGAAGGAGTTCCTCATTAAACTCTAATATAAAAAGAAGGCACAGACTTCTATGGTGGCAGCAGGGCCAGGTGACCCAGGAGGAATATGGAGACACTATGAGACATCCACATGCAGGGATGGGGTTAGAAAAGCTAAAGGCCATGTGGAGTTGAATCTGGTGATAGACCTGAAAGGCAACAAGAGAGGTTTCTACAGAAAGACTGTCCACATCTTTTGGATTTTGCTGAATGGGGAACAACATCCCATGACAAAAGCTATGGAAAAGGCCAAGATGCTGGATTATTTCTTTTTCCCAATTTTTACCAGTAAGACCAACTGTCCTGGTTTCAGCTGGGATAGAGTTAATTTTCGTCTTGGTAGCCTGTATGGGGCTGTGTTTTGGGTTTAGGATGAGAACAATGTCGATGATACACTGATGCTTTGGTTCTTGCTAAGTAGTGCTAAGCTGTTGCTAAATAGGTGCTAAGTGGCGATCACACTGGTCAAGGGCTTTTCGGCTTCCCCTGCTCTGCCGGCTGCACAGGAAGCTGGGAGGGGGCACAGCCAAGGGGCTGCTGACCCAGGCTGGCCAAAGGGCTATTCCATACCATATGACATCATGTTCAGTATATAAGCTGGGGGAAGAAGAAGGAAGGGGGGGACATTCGGCGTGATGGCGTTTGTCTTCCCAAGTAACCGTTCTGCGTTGAGCCCTGCTTTCCTGGGGATGGCTGAACACCTGCCTGCCGATGGGAAGTAGTGAATGAATTCCTTGTTTTGCTTTGTTTGCATGCACGTTTTTTTTTGCTTTGCCTATTTAACTGTTCTAATTTATTTTACTTCAATTATTAAACTGTTCTTATATCAACCAACAAGTTTTCTCCGCTTTACCCTTCTGATTCTCTCCCCCATCCCACTGGGAGGGAGTGAGCAAGCGTGAGAGTGGTTCTTAGTTGCTGGCTGGGGTTAAACCAGGACACCAGCTTGAAGGAATCCCAGATTATTGATACTGTTAAGAAAGTCTGGAGCAAGGAAGACAACCTCAGTGGAGGAGGATCAGGTTAGGGATCACTGAAACTCACAAGTGCTGAGGAAGCTGGTGGATGTCATTGTGAGGCCACTCTCAATTATTTCTAAAAGGTCACGGCAACCAGGGAAGGTTCCTGAGGATTGGACAAAAGCTACAGATTGATCAGTCTCCCCTCCATCTCTGGGCAGGTGATGGAACAAGTCATCCTGGAAGCCATTTCCAAACACACTAAGGACAAGAAGATGGCTGGAAATAGTCAGTATCGATTCATAAAAGGAATATCATGGATGACCAACCTGATAGCCTTCTGTGGTGGGATGACTGACTCAGTGGATGAGGGGAGAGCAGTTTACCTTGGCTTTAGTAAGGCTTTCAATGCTGTCTCCAATAACGTCCTCATCAATAAATGGATGAAGCACATACCATGTAAGAGGATAGTAAGGTGGATTGAAAACTGGCTGAACTGTGGCACAAAGGTTGACCATCAGCCAGCAATGCATCCTTGCAGCAAGGAAAGCCAAGAGCCTCCTGGGCTTCATTAGGCAGAGCGTTGCCAGCAGGTTGAGAGAGGTGATCTTTTCTCTCTACTCAGAGACAGGGAGACACATCTGGAATGCTGGGCTCCCCCATACTACAGAGATATACACATACCAAAGGGAGTCCAGTGAAGGGCCATGAAGATGGCTGAGGGCTTGAACCATCTCTCAGAGAAGCTGGACTAGGTGATCTCAAGAGGTTCCTCAACAATTCTGTGATCCTGTGACTCTGTGATTCTGTGGTTCTGTACCATGTATTTCATTGTTTCCTGTATGCACTGAAAAGGCAGAAAGATACCTTCTGAAAAACAAACAAACAAAAAAACCAAAATGTGAAGGCAATAAAGATATTATATGCAAAAGCTGAATCAGAAAACATTCCTGAATTAGCACTATACAATCATTTAGTTCTGTTACTTTGTTTTAAATTCTGTTCTGACAATTCTTAATATCAACATAAGCTATCTTATAAACTGAAACAGGAGGAAAAAAGTTAAATTAAGAACTCTCTGAAAGGACAAAAATACCAAGCACTGACTATTCGGCACTGAACCTGCAGAAAATCATACACAGCCTTTTAGATGAAATGGAAGAACTGGAAAGTTGCCTGACCTTATCTTTCTGTAGCTCTAAAGTATTGAACCTCTCAGGAAATGAAAAATACTAATAGCACATTCGTGGCCCTGTTCCACTAATTCCTAGACTCTTGTCCAGGGCTCTTGTCCTAGACTCTTCATATGCTACTGTAACAAAAACCTTGATAAATATTGTAATAGAGCTTGAGATATTCAAATTATGCATCAAACTAAAAATTTTTTTTTTAGTTGTTGTTAGGAAATTTATTTGGAAAGGAGAGCATGATTCTTCATGTGCAGCATACAGTCTCTTGTATCATCGTCTTTTTTCATACATGTTTCAGATTCAATACAGCTAAGTATATTAAGAAAGATGAAAGGTAGATGGACTGACAGGTACATAAATAGATCACCATTGTGTCATTCAGTGAGTCACTGCTTAAATGGAAAAAATCTATTCCTGTTTCTTGTTAATAAAAGCCTCTCTTACTATGGCACAGTAGCAATTGTATCTATGGATTGTTTTAAAGACTTCTCTAAGGCTTTTACAGTGACTGAAATTCAAGGTCTCTGCTGTTGATCTTTCTTATGTTTAAAAAATCTTCTGACCTTAAAACATGCAAATTCCTTTTTACCTTTTTTTTTTAAGCACTATGTAAATAACAAAACCCTTGCATCCTTAAGCATGCTCAGCGCAACTGAAAAAAGCAAAACATTAAGGAAATATTATCTTGCATGCTAGATTTCTGGAGTTCCATAGGGTCACTGCAGCTTGAAAGGTGCTTTTTTGAGAGGTGCTTTTAAGGATCAGATTTGCTACACTGAGAATTCAGATTTTCAGAACCCCTTTTTTTCTCCCTTCAATTATGGGATTTTTTAATTTTTCTCTTACACCATGTCAGACCTGTTGTGGAGAATACTAGGTGTTAAGGGATGCGTGCAAGAGCTGGACAAGATCTTCCCTTGATAGATTATTGCACTTTCCAGAAAGCAATACGTACAAATTGTGCATAAATACTGTAAACTTCCTGCTGCAAACATGATGCACATACATATAGGAAATAGTATGTATAGATCAGCAGTACAAATAGTTACAGGAAAATTCCATGTAACTTTAGCTTTCTTTCAACAATCAAGACAGTCGGGCACTGATAGACAATGTTTTCTTATCTACCCAAAGCTACTGGCTTTAGTCCAGCAGAGGTACAATCTCTGCATTGAAACAATTGTCCAAAGAGGAAAGTCCATCCATGGGGTTATTCAGAACTTCACTAAATATGAACTTGTGCAACATAGTGTAACTTTGAAGCTGGATCTGACTTTTAAGTCAGCTGTGTTTTGGGTGATGATGTTGGACAACATGACCTTCAGAGATCTTTTTCAACCTACCTTATCATTTATTTCTGTGGTTATAGATATAGAACTGCATTTTCGCAGTGACTCAAGTGGCACTAAGGCCAGCTGAGCACCTGCAGGTTTTAGTCATCAGAACATTCTTTGTTATCCACTCCCTAAATTCTCAGTCATGTCCTGGTCTTTCTCTAGCAGAACCAGAAATAAAAGATAATTCTTCCATTTGTATCTATGGTGACATGATTCCTGTTCATGAAGAAATGCATGGGTGGCATTAGGTCACTTCATAGAAGCTGATGAATTAATATCAAAGGGTGATGACTGGTGTCCTAGCCACCAGTCTGAGACACAGAAAAAAAGGATTAAGTTTCTGGATACTAACAGTTCTCCAACAAAGACATTTTAAAAAGTTTAGAACTTTTTTTTTCTGCTTTTAAAGTAGTCTGTAAAGAAAAATCTAGTTGAAGGTGTCCCTGCTCATTGCAGGGAAGTTGGACTGGATGACCTTTAAAGGTCCCTTCCAATCTAAACTATTCTATGATTCTATGATTCTAAGACTTCTCATGAATCTTAAAGGCAACTGACACATTTACTTCAGCAGTTTATATGAGACTGCTGTGTAACAAATGACAAGCAACATCTCAATGTAACTAACTCTATATACATCACATGCCAAAACCAAATTATATTTTTTCTTTTTTCTTTTTTTATTTTCTTCTTTTTTCTTTTTTCATTTTTTTTCTTTTTTTCTTTTTCTCTTTTTTCCTTTTTTTTTTAAGACTCGTACTATTTGAAAACAGCTAAGTAGCACAGGCAATATGTAATTACTGATATAGTTCCAAGTGAATAAATGCAAGTCTCACTCAGAATCTAATGAGCAGATGAGTTTAAGTATACTTGAAGAAAACGTCATGTATGGTGTTTCCTACTGAAATGAAGGAATGTCAAATGCATCCTCCTGATTTAGCATATGCCATAATCCAAGACTGAATCAAATACCTGCAGGCAAATTCTACAGAAAGAAACAACACCCTTCTCATTTTTGGTCTCATTTGTATATCTTAGATCATCACAGCATAACAACACTATTATTGTGCCTTCAGGAAGACTTCTGCAAGCATATGTCCTCAGTCTTGGGAAGCAGTAGGAACTAATACTATTATTAATCTCTGTATGATTTTCCTAAGACAAGTTACTTTAAATTTCATGAAGTGTTCAATACCAGAGAAAAAGTATTCATCAGAGTTTCCAGATGTACTGCTACAGTGAATTTCTAAGATGTAATGAATGGGGTCATGTTCCTGGGCCATCTTGGTGCAGCTTTGGCTTTCCCTAGTAAATTGGCGTGAACAGAAATGAAGAAGGTTCATTATGTAATTCATCACAAATCACATTTAAGAAAAATTTAAAACCATAATAATTAATTGATCAGAGCCAAAACTGAGACATGTTGCAAATCATTGCCTAATGTGAAATATTTATCAGACTGAGGCAATTAATTTAAGCCATTAGTCAATCAATCAGAAGAAAATGTTGCTGATTTCTCTTTCTATTTGTTATTGAATTTTCCATAAAAAAACACTGAGCCTTTCTCCATCTTCCAAACAATTTTGTTATCATATTTTTTATTCAAGCTTGTTAGATTGCTGTCTGGTGAAACTGAACTAAAGGTGAAACTTTAAACTACAGTCATTAAAGCCCATCCCATCCTTTCCTGCAATTTCTTCTGTATATGAAAGAAGGCAAGCAATTCACACCTCTGTCCTTAAACCTCTGCTGACATTAGTGACAATGCTGAGGCAAACTTCAAGATTAATAACAAGCAAGAAAATTAAAAAAAAAGGAAAAACTTATTTTTATCAAAATCATTAGAAAGGCATTAGCAGAACTTGACAGTTACAAATGCAGGACCACCAAGTATGAGGACAAATAATTTATCTTCAGATTTTAAATCTGAGTTTCTAAACTTCTACAATATGTTATAGTTTTACCTGGCAAGCCAATGCCAGTGTCATAGTTCATCAGTATTTGACAATTATGAATTAAGTAGTTTTGGAAATGTCCTATCAGTTTGATATGAGCAAGTTGAATTTCCTCATAATTCTTTGCAAAGGTTTCTGAAGTTATATTGCTGAATTTTAACAATCTAGAAATTGTCCAGAAGTTCTATCAAGCACAAAATAATGAGCAACCTTATCTAAAAGGAAAAGAGTGGAACAGTTGAAAGACATGATACAGAGGAATACACCTTTTTAATCATTGACTAAGCTTGGCTTGTCTCATGGTATAAAAATACTTGGCTCACTATGGTCAATGGTAAAAGCTAAAATCTTATAATTTGTACAAAATATTTAAGAAACTTCTAGATTTTATTCCTAACATGCTGTTAGTAAAAGCTATGGCTGTGGTGGGACTCGATGATCTCAGGGGTCCTTTCCTTAATGATTCTATGATTCTATGATTCTATGATTTTTTTTAATAAAGTTAATTGAAGAAAATTTAAGAAGAGTTTGCCTCCTGTGAATTAGCAAAAAAAAAAAAAAAAAAGTCAAAGGGAACTTGGACATAAAACACCAATACTTTATTAAGGGATTTACAGATGAAATTATTTTGACTTTCTATATTATTACTATGGAACTGTATGTTTCATTTTGGAACAAACATTTCCAGTGACAATGCAGACTAACACATTCTTAAAAGCAGAATTTATATGAAAATGGCTGAATTGATGTATTTCTCACATATGTCTGCTAACAGTAATATGTCAATTCAAATAATAAAGTTTAAAAAATTTAATGTGGATTTCAGCTATTCCTTTGAGGATTTCATTCCTGTTTTGAAAATCCAATGGAAAAGAGCTGATATTTCATGAAAAAATAACATTACTTTGGTATATTTAATGTAGTCTAAAATTTGAAAAATAAAAACAAAAGGTATATTCCCCCTGCTTTAGTTGCTGACAATTGTAATGGTACCAAGAATCTCTGAACAATGAAGTAAATAAAAAACATTTGCTTAGAAAATATTGCACACATTTTGAATGAATGACATCTTTTTTGAAAGTATTTTCAGAATCATATTTAGATATGGAATTTAATGTAGACCTTGCCTAATTCTTTCTATTGTTTCTACAAGCTCCTCCTCACTTTACAGGCAAATCACACGAAATCAGTTAAATCCAAAAGATGGTGTCATGCTATGTAATACATGCTCTTACTGATTCTCCCTGATCTGAATGTGAAGTAATTTTATACTGCTAATGCCCCACATTGCTCTCAACTGCTGATGAATAACCCTTTTCTGGAAATACAGATTATTCTTATAATATTCCTATATCTAATTCCAGCAATAACGATTAATTAGTTTAGATTACAGCTTTCAGTTGACACTATCCAAAGGACCTTTTACAAAATGATGCTAAGGCCCTTTCCCCTCTACATGAAAAGATTTATGACATTGCACAATCAAAATGCAACTACCTGCCTTCAAGATATGCTTGCACATGTGGTCACATAACTGGCCATGCAAGCAGCTTTCCTTTGCATTCTCTAGCATGTCCCTCTTCTTCCATCACCCACCCAGGAATGCCTGCCTCTCAGAGGTGGTGGCTGCATTTCAGCCAAGTGACAGAGAGGGGTATCAGAAGAACCAGGTCTTAGAAAAGCAGTGAGAGGGGAGTGTGGCACCAAAGATCATCACACCCACACCCTGCTCTCATCTAAGAGCCTCTTAGGAAAGAGCAAGAAGCAAAGAGTGGTGGACTTGGTACTGTTAGGTTAACAGTTGGACTCAATGATCTTAAGAGTCTTTTCCAATTTAATGATTCTGTGATTCTGTGAAAGAGGAAGTAGCAGACAACGTGAATAATTTTGAAGGGTAAAGTTCCTTCAACTCGCTCATTACTTGCTCAGTATTCCCTCTTGCAATGCAGGACATATATTGTATTATCTGTCTGTAATTTAACTGGGTCTGCAGATCAGTATTTGTATTTTGATAACATGCTCCTGAAGGAACATGAAGACTGAGAGACTGTGGGCTCATATTGTGGCACAACCCTCAATGACGCATCATCAGTCCTTGAGTAACAAGTGCTACATCTGATGTTTAGATTGTCAGTTGAAAAGCTGTTAATTTGCCTTGCTAGACCCTGATAGTGATCATGTCCATTTTCTTCTCATTTAAACTGGCCCCTGCCCTCAAAACACACATAGAATGCTGATCTTCATATGAACAGGAGCTCCATGGTCATAGTCCAATTATTTGTTTTCATACTGCCAAAAACAGCTCTACCAGACAAGAATCATGTCAAAACAAATTTACTAAGAAAGCACATGAGCATAGCTTAAATAAATAAACTAATTAATTAATTAATAATCAACTCCCTCAGTTTACAGCAGAAAATGCTCTGCCTTACTAGAGATACAAATAACAAATGTATACAGCAGAACTCATTAAAGAGAAAAAAGAAAAAAAACAGCGCCTTTGGAGGGTTTGTAGTGGAATGTATTAATGCGTTCGTTTTTTGGTATAACTTTAATTCCATTTCACAGTTACCAGTCACAACAATGACACCATCTCTACTCATATTTTACAGCCACCAAACTATAACTGTATACGACCAGCATTTCTCCATAAACTTGCAGATTTAGGCCCTCTGATGTGTTCCACTGGTTTTGGTAAATGCTGGGTAGTTTTTAGTCCAGTGCCAGACTCTTCCTTTGTTGTTTTATTTTAACAGACTTTATGTATACCTGGCATCCTGCTCACAGTGGTTTGCATTTTTTAAGTATTCTCTAACATATTTGGGACAATTCTGTATACTGTTTCCCAAGAACAAAAGCATTGAGTTTCCAAAACACAATGTGTTCATGAATTCAGCATCCAGCATTCATCTGATATTAAACATTGCTCAATATTCAACATTAACCAGTTGCCTCCAGCTGAGCATACAGCACTTCAGCTGAGTCAGAGCACAGCTGTTGTCTAATACTAATTTCACTTCTTAATATTTTGCTGATCTGGACTGGGTACCAGGAAAACCCTGGCAGTGAGCAGCAGCTCATATGAAGATATAACAGTCAAAATGTTGTTTCAGGAGACAATTATGTCTTACTGTTTGTTTGCATTAGACCTTAATTAAAGACGCAGTTCTAGCTCATAAGGCATTCTGTTGTCAGACTGCTGATTTCTTAGCCAGACATTCAGTTATGTGATTGAGTGTTCTTGTATATAGTGGATTAACTATAAGTCTGTTGCACCAGGACGCCTGAAAAATTGAGTGCCTATCTGTTTCAGCATGCTGCTGGAGTCTCTGGGTGAAACTTTTTCAATGGGTTATGCAGAAGGCTGAACTTCAGGGTCAAAATTCTCTATGGTACAATACTTCACAACAGTATTCTGATTTTTTTCCATAGTGGATTTCTTTTCTTTTCCTATTTCAGCATTGAAATCTGATGAAAGTGATCAGAAAGTGTCTGTTTGTTATACAATGAGTGAGAAGAAGAAAAAACAAATCCCCAAATAGAGCAGTCATTCAAAAATTCATTCTTTGTTAAAAATCAGTTTACATTGTGAGCAAAGCTGTGAGTATTTGCCATCAGAAAATGGAAAGACACACTTGATTTTTTCCTTCCCCACTTGTTACAGTTAGGCTCAGCTTCAGGACTTCTAAGGATAAAATGTGGATCTCATGGATTCAAGAGAAACCTCAGAAAGAAACTCCCGGACTCAGTCTTCTTCCTTTCTGAGAAGACATAAATACGGCGTTTTCACTATTACCAGCAAAGATAGTGTGTAGTAGCTGAAGTACAGCAGGTGTATTCCCCCAGCAGGAACTCTAGGCTCCAGCAGAAATGGACTTCAAACCCAGCTCCCTGGACCTTTCACCTCATGCTTACTACTTCAGTGACCACAATCTAGTCAAGAATGAGTCTTTGCAATTACACCCAAACTCTGAGCTAGCCAAGATCCACAGAGGAAAAAAATATTGAGTATATTTCACTGGCAGGAGAAGATACCCACACCAGAGTAAGAGATGAATTATACTATTTCAATACAGGTACTATACTCCTCCCTTTCCTTCCTACTTAACTAACTTTTGAGCTTTTCCCAAATGTATTCTGGAGGGATTGCTTCACTGAGCTGTGCAACTCTTCCGTGTAATCTCCTCTCTCTAAGATCATTTTTAGCAGCTACTGTCCTAATTGTGCTCTGATGAATACTCACATCTCTGAAAGTACCTGATGAACTTTTCTAAAATACCATAAATCCAGTTGGGGGAATCATCACCTTTTCTTATGTGAGGTAGACAGGCAAGCTATGCTGATATCCACATTCAGCAAGGTATTGCTAATGGAAATTGGAAAGAAAATATAGATGTGAAAACCACTACCGTCACTTGACTTCAACAGAGGAAAGAATAAACAATATTGAACCTTCTAGATTCAAAGAATAGAGTAAAATCACTCCTGATCTTCCACCTAACCAGTGGCAGGAAACTGTTGCTACATTTATTGTGCTGTCCAATATTCACCTTCTGGTGATGGGCTAAACTCTAGGCTGATGTTATTATGATCAAGCAACTGTCTCTGACAGCGTAATTCTTTATTCCCTTAATCAAAATTCAGTAATGGTCCTGGTCCCTCTGGAATAATATTTTTGTCCAACTTGCTATCACAGGATTAAAAGTAAGATACTTACTTATATCTAGCCTCAAGGACATTTTGGGTAAGGTAAACTGCCACTGCAGGAGTTTGTGAGGATTATTAACAGGATAACATGAACTGTGAGCTTGGCTTAGCAGGCATCCCTTGGTCACTCTATAATGCATAAACACGAGTAAGGTGGCTGGCACCCTGCTGAAGAAAGATAATGTGAAATGAGATGATTTGGTGAACAGGATATTGTGAGGAAATCCACCGTTGGTGAGAGTTGAGCTTCGATAATCCATTTCAATTGTTTGTAGGGTTAGGGTTAGGGTAACCCATGCCTTTGCCTTGACTATAGCAAACAGAAGAGACTAGGAGGGCTGGCATGAATCCTACCTCGTCATTGCAACCTTTCTGCCCACTAATGAGTTTTGTTGATGCCAAATGCAACTGTCTTCCTTTTCCTGAGATCTCCTATGAAGTCCAGGGAATAGAAGGGTCACAGACAAGAATCTGACCCTTTAGTTTCCCTAAGGAGCAAAGGCTTTTCAGGACTGAGAAGAGTCTTAATTTCATTCTGCTCAGAAATAAGTGCAGCAGAATGATTTTAATCTGAAGCAGTTTTCTCCTAAAACCTCTGTGCTGCTTCTGTTTTATGAAGAAAAGGTGTAAAGCATCTGCACCAGCCAGCCATTTTTACCTGCACACTGTAGGACCAGATACTTGATCAGTGCGTCCAGCAACGGACACATCATTGACAGTCTAGAAGAGCTCATCATCCTGTGGCCTAGAGCAAAGATTTTGCTGGGGGAAATGACTGTTTTGCATCCTGTTAATTTGTTTTCCCTGCAGGGAAACTTGGATCCCCTCATGATTTTCTTGTTACTCATCTCCTTCTGGGGAACTGACAGTGAGGCAGAGACCAAGCCTGCAATGCTTACTGCAGATGGCTCCTATAGGTAAAAAAATTCAGCAAAAAGAGGCCAGTATTTTGCACAATGATTTAGAGGACCCAGAAAATCATCCTAACCCACTGGTTAAATTTGATTTTGATTACACTGGAACATCAGCCAGGCAGTGTAGATCTCAAAAATTCAGCAGTTGCCTGGAAGTGGCAAAGTGTTGGTGACTGAAGTTATAGCTTTACACAGAAGGGAAACATGACATCAAAGTGAGTAAAATGATTATGAAGGTTATTGTCATGTCATCCTATCAGACCAGTAGATACAATCAAACTGATAGCTTGGACTACCTGTATGGTTTGGATTTAATTTATTCTTATAACAATAAACACTTGCAATTTTAAAACTTCTATTGCTATGGAATGGAAATGATTGAGTTTGATTTAGACAGGAGCTCAAAGTTTCTCCTAATTTCTCCTGTCTCTAAACTGGAGAGTGAAGGAATATATTTTCTTTCTCATAAACACTTTAAAAAGTTCTAGTGTAAAGAAAAAGTTAGGGCAAAGACAGGGAAAAAATAATTAACTAGATATTTATGAACCTAATAAAAATGTTTCTTTTCCTCTGCAATAAGGCTTTGTTTTAAACTACAAGGAACCTTTTTCTACCACATCATTACTTTAATTGTCTTTCACCTCATAGCTGTCCTGCAGTAATACTAGGAGTGCAATTTAGGCACTTAAACATGGGTTATCTAGGGCAATTTAAGATGCCCTTGTGCAACCTGTCTGGTTCCTGCTGCTGCTGCAGAAAAGTGTTGATATCTGTCAATTCTCTGCAATCATCAGGCCATTACACTTGACTGTGTGAAGAGAAATTAAACCACTAGAATAGACAGTCCTACCATTATAATTTGCCTGAGTGGTAATTTCCATTCCCCCATGGAACTAAACTACTCAGATGTCACTGCTAAGAGCAACAAACTTTAGGCTGAATGCACATCAGCTCCAGTTCTTTATTTAGCATTTAATTTTCCAAACCGGTTTGTTAGTTGCAATGTATTGGTGGATTTTTTTCATTCTCTGCATCCTTTTCACCATCTTTCCAGTGTAAAGCCTGGGATTCAAGGTTTGTGCTGTTAAAAGAGCAGGTTCTTCATCTGAGGACATGCACTCTAATCAAAAGCATCGCTAACTTCAAGAGAGCCTGGGGCAGAGAATTTTTTCCTAGTCTGCCAGTGTTTCCAAAGCACGTATCAACTGACTATTGATCTATGGCTCTATTGAATGCAATCACATTAAAGAGTAATAGCCTTGTGCTGAATGCTGCAGGCATATATAGCAATAAATATCTAATGCTTTTTTTCCTTCTCCATTTCCTCCTCATATATGCAAAGTGGGAAAAAAAATCCCTTCCCTTTTTCTTGTGACACCTCAATTACACAGTCCTATAGATACCACACTTAAAAGCACATAGGAGGACTATTGTAGACTTAGTGCATGTTTAGCTGCCATTCTGCTCTATGTTTAAATCTTCCTGCTGATGATGTTAAGCTCTTTTCTGGCTCAGAAAGTCCTGCAGCCTGACCTGTTAAAGCTGATCCAACAGTCTGCCTCTTGGGTCTGGGTTGCGAATATTCTGGTAGTGACGCTGTCCCTCAAAGGGATTATGTTTGGTTTTATAACTTCATTTGTTTCCCTGTCATCTATCACCGGGAGTTTTTTGTACTGCCTCCAGAGAAATTTCATCAAGAGCATTCAGACATCCCATTGACAGAGCAGCCCTAGCATGCTCTGCCCTGTGGATCAACAGAACTGAAGAAAAAGGACTTGGACAGAGTACTGACAATACTGCCAGCATTTCTCATGCTACTGTCATGTACTTACTGGGGCAATGAGGAAGAAAGCAACAGGAAATGAAAAAAAGGTGTTCTAAGTATTTTATGAATAGGTGTCCAGCACAAGCAGGGTGTCAGAGACATGTTTCACACAAACTGGAAGACAGACCTAGAAAATAGTCCAAATACTGGCATGATTTCTGAACATTAAGCCATCAGCCAAAAAGCCGGTTCCACACATGAATAGATAAAACTGTGAGAAAATTCACTTACTGGTCATGGACGTAAGTATTTTTAAACTGCCCTAAGGTACGGTATCCAGAATTTGCTGCCTTTGAACATCCTGTAGACTGGAAAAATGCAATTTGGTATATTAGAAGTAGTAAATAGCATTTTCACTCTATAACTTTAGGAATACCTACTTCAGAAGTCTTCTATAAGCAAAGAGGGAGAGATAGGTGTCCTTTCAAGAGGCCATTCCAGCTAGACTTAATGCTGTTACTTGTATCCTGCTTGATCCTCACTCTCTTCACTTATTATGCAGAGATTCTAAATTGTCCCCTTCATGTAGGTAGTATCCTAAACTGTGTGCCTCCAGTTTGGGTGTTGCCAATATCTTCCCCAGTAATTAGGCAGGATATTGTCTCACTCCTGACAAAACTGAGTGTGTATCTCCAGTGATCAGACCTTAATTTGTGTTGATTTTTGCACTACTCTAATAATTTCAGAAGGAAATTACTACTTTATTTGAATTGGACAAACAGCAATGTACTGGTAACATCAGAAAGGTGGTGCACTGAACTGCAGTGAATTCACAGAACATCAAGTAAATATCTCACCACATTGCCCAAGAAAGAAAACTATATACTTGCCCTACTAATAAATTGTCTCCTAGTCACATGCTGTTGCCCTAAACAAGATGGTCAACTAATTGGAACTTTAGTCCAGTCCAGGGTAAACATTCTGAAACCTGTAATTATGGTAGAGGACATAAATGGTAAGAAAATGAAAATTTGAAATGAAAAATATGTAAACGTGAGGAGTGGTGTTTAACCATGCTAGATAATACTACTATTCAAAAAATCTTTAGTGCATTTGATCTCTCAGTCTGCCTCTGTGTATTTTATCATTATAGCATGTAGCTACAGTGCACAAGGAGTTTAATTTTTTCCTTAACAATGTCATGATTACGCTGGAGAAGATATCTTTAATTAAACATGAAGCAAATTATCTTGCTAATTTTGCTGAGTTTTTAAAAGCCTTCTTAAGATACACTTACTGGAAGTGGAACTCAATGAAACTTCCACTGTTTTTAAAGGCTGCCTAAAAGCTTTGAATGAAAAGTGTGATATAAATGTTAATGATCATACTATGTCATTTATGTGCTCAACAGTGCCATAACACTTTTCTCCCTTCAAAAGACTGTGATAGAACTGAGACATTTACTGGACTTCGTGACAATTCAAATACGTACACAAGCAAGTACAACAAAAAGGCATTTTGCAGCTCCATATAAATCTGTTGATTGCTGGACTGATAAGATTTGATTTCTCCTCTAACTTGTTTAATTACTGGGTTCAGATCCTGAAGTGAAAAATGGTAGGGACTAGACTAACCACTGTCAGGGTTCACTGATGTTTATTCTCTTGGGTTACTTCACACAAATTCTGAGGGAGGTTCTACAGTGGAGAAGCTAAATCAAACAACATTTTCATGATTAAACTTCTACTGCTGCATTAAATAATCATGCTTAGTAACATCTAGCTTATTCTTAGAATCAATGATTCCCTAAATTAAAGATTTCCTGTTGCAATATTTCACTAGGTAAAGAGGTTTAGTTAAGAAAAAAGAAATAAAAGGAAAACTGGAAGTAAAATCTGTGTTTCAAATATTCTTGGGGATAGGATCAAAGTAAAGAGTTTTCACTGTTGCATGCTAATATTCTACCCTGTGCTACCAGCAATTTCAGGGTAAAGATAAATTCTGTTACCATACCCATTTTCCTCACATACTCAAATATATCTTCCACAATCATTAACCAATGTTAAAAACAAAGGATGGATGTAAAAACAAATCCTAATATACCAAATGGAGCTGTGCGACAGCAAAGAAAAAAAGGTCTACTATAGTATATCCTTTGTGTCAAGCTGTTATTGCTAATCAGTCAAAAGGACTTCTTGCCAAATTATTGGCAGTGTCAATACAGGTAGTACATTAACGACATCCTTAAACGGGCACAAGAAACAATGAAAGTACCGATCTACTCGGAGATCCTTTCCTATAAAAGTGTCAAAGCTGTACATGAGTTATGTATATTAATTGCCTACACAAATACAGGTAGGGATGGGTGTGGTGGTGCATTCCCCCCGCTCCTTTTCTTCTTTTGCACCTGGCAGAGCACGGGAAGTGAAGCTGCTTTACAATCTCAGTAACTCCAATCAAAATTTGGCTTTTGTGTAACGAGTCTGGTAGCTAAGCGTCCCTTGACTGTATCAGAAACTCTTACATGGCTAAGGCAGGAGCAGCACTGTCTGTACCAGGAAGGCAGCCCTGACAACCTTGGAACATATTTTTTGGCTGTATCATTTGCCTCCTGATAGCCTTGGGTCCTATCTTATTTGGGCTGTAACTCGGGAGGATCTGTACCAACATCACTGGAATTTTTGAGAACTTTAGTAATTTCCAACACAAGCTGTGAAAGTAGAATGGAAATTTACTGATGCCTAAAGTCAATCATCTCATGACCCTATAAACAGTGATACCAAGTGAGACCCTTTGAGCTCTCCTGACCACAGCGGGCTGCACCAGAATCTCCCTCTGAGTGAGACGCATCTCTGAGCTGTGAACTTTAAGTTTGCATACAGAGGCCTGAAAACAGGACCTGGGCTGATCTCTGGCACCTTTCACTCCTTGAGCCCCGACCTTCACCCGTTGAGACAATCATTTGATGTGAGTATTTCACTGAACTCAAGGGGAATTTTTACTAGGTACCTTTATATATGCATACTGTGAGTATTTCACTAAAATTGTGACAAATTACTAGGCCTATTATGTGTGTGTCTATTGATACAAATATTGTAGTAAACCTCATTTAATCACTTTGTAGATACGAGATTAATTAGTAATTAGTTATTGCTAAATTCTTGTGATTTTCTCCTTGCTGCGACCAAACTTTAAACTGCTGCTAGCTACTTTCTTTTTTTTTTTCTTTTCTCCTTTATATATATATATTCCATTCATTTAATAAGTAATAGAATAACCTTGTCATCGAGTTCTGTTGAATCACACTTTTAAAGATTTCTATTAAAATCACTATTTGCAAATATCTTTGACGGTGACTCTTTGAGCGGCCTAACGACTCATCCGTGACAATAGGTAAGATATCTGGTTGACTGAAACAGCAACAAATGTGATTATATTGTCAATTAGTGATTTATTTTTCTTCAGTCATGGTTGTTATCATCTCCCTTTCTTAATTTTTTTCTGTAAAGAGTGATATTTTAAAAGTATAAGAATTTCATTTGCTTCTTCCAATAAATGTATATTTCCATGTAATTGATTGCTAAATGCACTCGCTCAAGTTATTGATCAGATTTTTTTTTTCATTTTGTGTATGCAATTTAAGTCAAAGTGTTAAAAAAAATTGCTACACATAAGTTTTAGAAGTTGTAAAAGTTCAAATCTAATCTTTCTATGTCTGAACTCGTGAAGTAAGTACAGCTCCATGCAGGCTTATTACTAAGGGTATATTGAAGGATGCAGGCATAAGACTGTGATATAGAGTTCTTAGGGAAAAGCTTGTATTTCTAGTAAACTAGTAGAGAGTATCATAAGCAAGGCTCTGATCTTGACTGATCTTCAGCTACAAGTTTTATTTTTCCTTGTTTGTTAGAAAAGTTCACTTACATATGCCCAAGTGAAAGATAGCTAATATTTGTTAACATTTTCAATAATTTAATAATTCATGTTTACACTATTTCTTCATCATTGTTCACATTCGTATTGAAAGGTCATCTATGCCATACAAATTTCATGTCAAATTCAGCTGACCTCGTTTTTCCTAGAGAGAACAAGTTACAATTGATTGATGGGTAGTTCCCTTCAACACCTTAAGCTCTGCTAGCCTCGGCAAGTTTCCTGCTATGTGATTATCATCATTAATGTATCCAGCCACATTTATGGATTCTTGATTGGAGAGGAGTTCAGGTTTCCTGGCATTACTGGGCATCCTTAAGCTGTAAGACGATACTGAAGTGTTCACGCAGAAGCAAGAGAACTGGTTAGAAATAAGAAACTTAGGAGGCTGTTGTTTAAGCCTATTTTAAAAGATATAGATAATTTATGTCCTTATCAGATTAAAAGTGTTTGCATCACTGCAATTTCAGGAATGTCATTTTTATTTGACTTCCATGTCAGCCTGAGACTCCTTAGGCATCAAACGCAGGTGTTATGGAAGAGATAAGCTTGGCTCTGCCCAACGGATCTGCATATCTGGTGTTTCACTGACCATGGCAACATGCTAAATCACATCTAGATTACGGTTTTTTCTTATCTCTAAGGAGTGAGATGGATTCAGGAGATTTTTCAGACACAAGCAGTAAAATCATTTCTTACCTTTCACAGCTGTGAGATGGACAGGGAATAGAATGGAGAGCAAATCCTTCTCACCAGAGAAGAGGCAGTGGTTAATTAGGCAATGCTGTGAGGGCATAACCTATAGTCTTACCTCAGATCCTTAACACCCAGCAACTAATTCTAGCATTCATAGCTGAATATAAGACAAGGCAATATTTCTGGCAGCAAAATTCTTTTTCCAAACACTGTCTTGTTTGGAAAGCATGTCATTCTTTTAATTTATTCCAATACTCATCAATGTACTACTTGGCCAGTTTGTAAAGCATTATACACGAATGCCTTAATTTCTTCTTGCTTCTAAGAGGTAAAGTGAAATAAGGTGTTTTGTGGTTTGCTTCACAAAATAAGACTTGAAATCAGAGGGCGGCTTGTACCTTTCCAACGCCCTTTCATAATTGTTTAATCAGATTTATTAATAGAATCATAGAATCATTGATCGTCAAGGTTGGAAAAGACCCTTAAGATCATCGAGTCCAACCGTCAACCTATCACTGCCAAGTTCATCTATACCATGTCTTCAAGCACCGTATCTACCCGTTCTTTAAATACCTCCAGGGATGGAGAATCAACCACTTCCCTGGGCAGCCTCTTCCAATGCTTCACCACCCTCTTGGTGAAGAAGTTGTTTTTCCTAATATCTAACCTAAACCTCCCCTGGCGCAGCTTGAGGCCATTTCCTTTCATTCTATTTTTTGTTACCTGGGAGAAGAGACCGACCCCCACCTTACTACAACCTCCTTTCAAGTAGTTGTAGAGAGCAATAAGGTCTCCCCTCAGCCTCCTCTTCTCCAGGCTAAACAACCCCAGCTCCCTGAGCCGCTCCTTATAAGACTTGTTATCTAGACCCTTCACCCACTTCGTTGCCCTCCTCTGGACATGCTTCAGCACCTCAATGTCCTTCTCGTAGTGAGGGGCCCAAAACTGAACACAGTACTCGAGGTGCGGCCTCACCAGTGTCCAGTACAGGGGCACTATCACCTCTCTGGTCCTGCTGGCTACACTATTCCTGATACAAGCCAGGATGCCATTGGCCCTCTTGGTCACCTGGGCACACTGCTGGCTCATGTTCAGGCGGCTGTCAACCAACACCCCCAGGTCCTTTTCCGCCAGGCAGCTCTCCAGCCACTCTTCACCCAGCCTGTAGCGTTGCATGGGGTTGTTGTGACCGAAGTGCAGGACCCGGCACTGAGCCTTGTTGAATCTCATCCAGTTGGCCCCAGCCCATCGATCCAGCCTGTCCAGGTCCCTCTGTAGGGCCTTCCTACCCTCCAGCAGATCAACACTTCCACCCAGCTTGGTGTCATCTCCAAACTTAGTGACGGTGCACTCAATCCCCTCATCCAGACCATCAATGAAGATGTTGAACAGGACCGGCCCCAACACTGAGCCCTGGGGAACACCACTCATGACCGGCCGCCAACTGGATTTGTCTCCATTCACCACCACTCTCTGGGCTCGGCCGTCCAGCCAGTTTTAACCCAGCGTTTAATCGCAAGTTTTCACCAGCCTGGGGAGCTTCCTGGTAACATTCCTTATCCTTGCCCCAGGGAGGCAGCAGACTTCCCTATGGGATGGGTCCAGTCGGCATATCGGGCCCTCTGTTCCCCTCAGAAGGGAGTCACCTACGACAATTACCCTTCTTTTTTTCTTGCCAGTGGCCATTGTAATGCGCGGGGCTGACTGCTTCCCCCCAGTCAACCCTTTGGGTGGGTCCCTGTCTGTATCTTCATCCTCCTGGGCCTCAGATTCCAGAGCCTCATACCTGTTATGTAAGGGCACCTGGAAGGGTGAGGTTGGCCGGGAGAGGATTTGCCTGCTGTGCCGAGCTGGGATCCGTATCCATCCTTCTCCTTCTCTTGGGTCCCCTCCTTCTGCCTGACGGTACAAGGGCAGGGGAGCCACTCCCTCACTTGATGCTTCCGTCTGGCATGGTCATCTCAGGGATGGTAGGGACTGGCTCCACCCGTCTATATCCCTCTCGCACTCCCTGATACACCTCAATCTTTCTACTTCTTCTTTCAGCTCTGCCACCAGGCTGAGCAGGTCCTCCACCTGCTCACACCTCATGCAAATGTTGTCTCGGCAGTATCCTGTCACCAGAGCAAGGCTCTGGCACTCCCTGCAGCCAGAGACCTGGGTGGCTGCATGTTTGAGCAGGAGCTCCATCTGCGTCGCCACATCTCTTCTGGTGATGGCTTTTGTCCGAGTGGAAACCATGGCCAGGTCTCTTCTGGGAGGGCGTAGAACACAAGGAGAGCTCGCCAGCTGCCTGCTCGCTCTGTCTGCGTGAACTGCTGCGCAAACTGCCGCGCCACGCCCTTTCTGACACGCCACACCCTGTTTGCCCATCCTGTTCGCCGCACTCCTGGTCGCTTGCGCTTCCTAGGGGCCCATTTAAATCTCCCGCGGTTGCCCCAGCAACGCCCAAGCCCCACCTGCCTCGCTCACGAGAGCAGCCCATTTCCCTTTGGCACGAGAGCCCCACCAGGCTCTTTATCGGGTTCCCCGGCAGAGGAAACCCCCTTTTCCACCCCAGTCTAGCGCCCAGTCGCAGGACTTACCGTTGCTGCCGCTGCGTGCCTCGCCGACTGAATATATACATAGTGTTAACAAATACAGAATTTCCTGATTTCAATGTGTATTGTTTAGAATACACACCCATGTGCACCTACTACATACTCTTAAACTGATGAAATTCACAGAATACCTGTTAGATATACAAACACCCTCCCTCCTCTAATACATCTTTGGATATATGCAATCATGAATATACAGTCTCAGTAAGGTGGTTGAAACATTTTGTACCATGACGTACCTGGCAAACAGAAATAAGACTTAGTCCCCTAATCAAAATTACTTTGAGTCTGCTACCCGTGTTTTTCCAGTGCACTGAAGATGCACTCTGAGGCTTATTCCATTCTTGTTGGGTTTTTTTGGGGTTAGGGTTTTTTTTTGTTTTCTGTTAAATCTTTTGGGCTTCGACATTGTGCTCTGAAGTATTGCCGATATATGCCTTTCATAAGAGAAAGCCATGCTAGAAGAGATTTACAGAAGGTATCTTGATCAGAAGAACCTGATAGACTTGATACAGTTCCTTCATGACTCTGGACATGAATTTAGTGAAAAAAATACTGAGCCCACTATGGGGAATTGACTTAGACTGAAATCAGTGATGCGCTAACATAAGAGAAGAGTCTTGCAGAGAGGTAAAGACCTTGCTGAATCCAGATGGAAGACAATTAGGGAGACAATTTCCTTTAATGGGAAAAGAGAGGGTTGCCTACTTCTTGTCTAAGCTGAGGGCACTGAGGGCTATTCCACATAATGCACTAGGAGTAAAGGCAGGCTTTGAAATCAGGGGAAGAGAGAGAAACTTAAAATTCACATTACTGCAGACTGGAAAAAAATTTCTAGACAGAAAAAAAAGAAAAAAAGAAAAATATGATCTCTGTGGCAAGGAGGAAAATAGATCTAGTTAAGAAAGAAAGAGAAAGAGAAAGAGAGAGAGAGAGAGAGAAAGAAAGAAAGAAAGAAAGAAAGAAAGAAAGAAAGAAAGAAAGAAAGAAAGAAAGAAAGAAAGAAAGAAAAAGAAAAGAAGGAAAAGAAGAAAGAAAGAAAAGAAAGAAAGGAAGAGCTGTGAAGAAATTGTGAGTTTTCTATTTATATCACCTCCAAACTTTTAACAAACAGAAGCACACTTTTTCCAGGAGTGCATGAGCGTTTTCTTCTTACTGATGGGAGAGTCTGTTTACACCGTGTGCTGTCCTGAGTTTGTTCCTAGCAAGAACAAAAATAATGCAAGGAGGTGATGATGCTTATCTTCCACAAACAGATTCTAGGAGCTAAGACTAAAGTACGCTTCAGAGAGACCTCTCAGTCCCTCTCAGAATATCAATCTATGATGTCAAACCAGACATGGCCACTGGACCAAACTGGTCTTGCCCACAAGTTCCATTCTTGGCTTGTGTATTTATGCACAAAACTAAACTTCCACAGTGGAAAATCTTGGAAAACCTTACTCCATGTTTTCCTGAAAGTTCAACGCAATAATGGAAAAGTCTATCTGATTTCTGCCCCTGAGAGTTTTGCATCCCTGAGGTTTCTATGTTTGAAGATGTCTACAGCTCTGAGTTAATTCTGAGATTCTTAATCATTTTACACAAAGCGATATCCAGTGCCAGATGAAAAGTTTGAATTAAATTAAAACTGTGGCCAACATCTTAGAGGGAAACATATTTCAAAGGCTATGTGACCATTTCCCTCCGAAACCTACCTGCTATGCGAAAATATAACAAGTTTCCTTAGCAACAAGCATTTCCTTGTCAAAGACTTGCTCTCCCAGAACACATCCATTATGGATTATTTATCTCATTATCTCTACATAAGACAGTGCTGACAAAAAGCTTTCATTACTGCTCAGTGCCTACATTTGCCTATTGTTTTTTAGCTCTTGAGTATGTGAACAATAACACTCTTAATGGAGGCTAGTGTAAGCTTTTATTACTGCAGTTAAGCTAGCATGGCTAAATAGAAATGAAAAATGCTAAAAATCTCTTTAAAGTACTAATGGATCTTTTCCAGAACTTCTATTGAGACCATATTTTTTTGCTAGTGATCCCATAAAATAATGGATTGAATTAGTATTCTGTTATTCTTTCTAGCCATCTGAAAGCATTTCATATTATTACTTTATCTGAAACAGTTATTTATTTCACGTTAGAGATAAAGAGTGGGTTTACATTGCTAACAATAACTAATAGATGTTGATGCTCAGCCAAATTATTTTATAGATTTGAAAATTAAATATATTCATTCACTGTCTATGCTTTTTCCACTATGAGAGAAGACCCATTAGTAAATCCCTGAAGATAACTTTTCCTCAGCAAAGCAGGCGTCTGGCTAGGAACGTTGAAAGACTGTCTGTGGAGGTGTTCAGAGAAACCAGGCTTGATTTCCTTTCCTTGTGACTGGGGTGTAATATGAGTCCTCCACCCCTGTCTGATGATTAGGAGTTTGCACCTCAGCATAAATAGGACAAGAACAGGGTGGTACGACTGCATGCCTCTCTGTGTTCATGCTTTACAGTTTCATCCTGCTCCCATACAACAGTTAAAGCAGTTCCAGAAACTGATAATTGAGTTTATAGTTCTGAGAACCATGGAAAAGGCATTTGCTATGGCTTACTCTTCAGATTGCACTATATACATACTATGATAAAAGTTTTGAGTACTGCTTGTTTAGATGTAATTGGAATGGTTAAAAAGATGTAGTGATTTTACAGATGGGGGAAAAGAAATTCCATGTTTGTCTGATGATACAAGGACTTGAAAGTGGTACATACAGAATACAGAATCTCCAGAAATCTTCAGATTTTCAACAACCACACAGTTTGCTTTGGGACAAAACACAGGCTAGGGACATACCTGTGCTGAAAGGGAATTTTTGAGGTAGTTACTGTTGAAAACTATAAATAAATCTGTTTTGTATTCATAACTAAAGAATTTCCTAGCAATAAATATTTAAATAGAAAATTTCTGCTGTGCAGCCTTTTCTGGATAAAGAATGAAAATCAATAGTTATATAGTACATTCCTTCTGTGAATGCAAAGCAAATTCTGTTTAAGGGCTGAGACACTTGGTCTCTCTTCTCCAGTAGAAAACTTGCTAGCACATAAAATTCTGTATTTGCAATAAAAGAAAGTGCTAACTTTTGAAATTGTATTTTTTTCCCCAGTCTGAGAGTACCATATTTTAAAGTGACTGGAAAACAAACATCTTGCAGGGGAGAAAGAATTTGGGGCCAGCAGTGAGGGTGCAGCAGGGACGAGCAGCTCCAGAGAAGCAGGAGCTGAGGTTGCACCATGCTGGCAGAAGCAGTGTCCTCACTGGCAGGGACACAGCAAGGAGAGCAGGGCAAGCAGGGAGGCAGTAGCCAGGACCAGCCAAGAGACCAGGTGGCCCTGAAAGTCCATGGCCGTAATTTTATTAGATTCCACTGTGGCTAGGTAACTGCTACTATTTCTATTCTATTGACATAAGTTAACAAAAGTGTATGTAGGAAAATTTATCTGCAAGTGGTACTGACTTCAGATTCTGATTTGAAGCACATAAATGTGAGCTGAAATGCCTGGTCTGTTTCACTGGTGATATCTGTTTCAACTGGCAGCAAGGTTAGTAGCCATTAATCACAATAAAGATTTGAAAAGCATAAACCTGGGAAAGTTTTTCTTTAATATACGTTTGTATCTCCTTCAAGATAAGGAGAACCCTTGAATTAAGAAAGTCTGAACTTCCTTCAATACAGAGCTTAAAACACTCAAGCAGTTCTTTAGTGTAGCAGTTCATAATACTATACATATTTGGGACCAAGACCTACGGAAAGTGTGTTGTTGAGGTGGCTGTAAACCTGTCCATAGAGGGGAATAACAAGAGTACAGAAAAAGTAAGACAGAGGGAAAAGGTTTTTTTTTTTTCCATTCTCTTGAATCTTGCTGTGAAGTATACACCTGTATTCAGCTGCAGACAAGGGTAGTCATGAACAACACACAACAGACTTCTACAACATAGTGTATAACAATATTCCTGGCATTCGTAGTAACTGAAAATTGAGAATCTAAATTACAGAAAAAATAATTCTAAGACTCTGCACAGATTTGGTATTTTCTTTTATCCTAATATTAATATCAATATTAAATAGTAATGATAGCAATTATAATGTGATAATATAAAATATCATCAATATTATTAATTCCTAATATTTACCTACTTTACCTGCAAAAGTTAGAATGCCTAAAAAATAGACATCAAATAAATTATTACTCAAGCAGAAGTAAGGTGTCCACATCATTTCAAATTGCCTGGCTCTCATCCAAAATCCCCAAATCAATCTTTTATGAATTTAAAATGCCAGCACAGATTTTTGTTTGGTTTTGGTTTTGGTTTTAAAGTTGATGTGTTTATTTTGACACAAGACATGAATTCACCAAAGTATTTGTATCTGGAGAGGGTAGTCAGTCCAAATTTTTGCCATTTGCATTTACTATATTAACCTCTCCTCGATATTAAATTTATGAGATAAAATAATACTCCTCATGGGTACACCTAATGCTGTCCCGATATTCTGTGATGACAACACAAAGGAATAGCCAATGATGTTTTCAAATAGTCTTCATGACTAATTAAATTAACTGCAGGTAATGATTTTCAAAATACCCTAAGAAAATGAAATACCCACAACCCATTAAATACTCAATCCCAAATAAAGAACATAGTCCATACACTTATTGTGGCAAATCAAGTACAATACTGGTGAATGAGCTTTGTCCTTCATCCACTGAAATCAACAATAACCTTTGAAAAGATCAGCACATGCTGGTGTCTGAGAGTCAATGAAAAAGGAGATTTGTGGTGTGCTGTTCCTATTGCAAATTTTCTCCCTCTTCCCTTGAATTATAAGAAAATAATGATCTGACAAAGAGACGAAAAAATATGTGATACCATGGAAAAGTTAAACTGAAGTGTAACTAATATGTAGGACAGGATGGTTTCAAAGACAGAGAACATTTTCAAAAATATGTATTGTGTTTTATTTGATAATTGCTGCATTAAGTACTTTGGTAATTCAGATGTCAGAGAAGAATTATTGCAGTGAAAGCAAAAACAGAAAGAAAGAGTGTATAAACATCAAACACATGAAAGAGCACATATAATTAGGTCACCCAAAAGACAAAAAACAAATTAAAAATAAAGGAGCTACACAGAAAAAAAATCATTTTAAGGAGTTTTATGACAACGACGACAAAACCTTTTTATCTCCCTCAAAAGTTATACTTTGCATTGTCCCATGTATCACATGAATCACAGAGTAATTTGTTGGCTTGATGTTATTGAAATTAATATTTTTTATGCAGAGTGTCACACACAAGAGATCTGCAGGTCGTGCAGCAGTATGGCTGGGTGGAGTTTGAAGGGGGTCCCAGATTCAGCCTTGGTGTATCAGAAGCCTCAGCCCCTTCCAAATGGCAGAGGGACAAAACGGCCATCCAAGTATTGGTCTGCAATGGCCCCTGAGGCTGGGGCTGGAGGTGATAGCAGCCTCACATCCCGGTGGAGATGTGCTCCAGTCAGTGAGAAAAAGCAGGAGTGAGCCAGCTGTACTGCATCAGGGTGAGGAGGAGGGGATTAACTGGGTGTTTGCATGGACAAGTGTCTGAACCTCAAACTGCAGAAAAGGAGGCACAGCAAGAGCCTACACTCGACTGAGCAATGGATAAAGACTCCCAAGACACCAAGGGCTGAAAATCTGTGACAAATAGCAACAGAAGGAAAGTTTCCTCTCTGCCTGTAAGATCTGCATCTGTGACACAGATGGAGTGTCCTGAGAGCAGGCGAGGAGGAACAAACCTTGTTGGGATGGTGTCAGACCCAGCTGAGCCAGAACCAAGTCTCTGCACTGATTGGAACCAGGGAGTGATGGCAGCTGGATACTCCCTCTTGCAGGAGACAGAAGCACCCATCTGCCAAAAAAAGTTGCTGTCTTGTGAGGTTTACTACACACTAGATGATCAAATCCAGGACACTGGAGAAAGACTTCATCAGATGATGTGGACCTTGAACTTTTGGCCCCAGTGCCAGGGTCTCTGTGCCAGGGCTAGCAGCAGAGGTCCCCATGGAAAGCACACTGCCACACCAAGCAGCCTGGCATACCCCAAAAAGGCTGTTCTGTGGTTGCTGGTAGTGGGAAGGGATGGGGGGAAACGAAGCTGGAAAGCTGGCTGAGCAATCAGGACTTGGAGGAGGTGAGACATGGCAAGAATGTGCAGAGGATCAGAGCCTGAGTCTCCTTGGGAGCACAGACACATGGTGAAATGGCTCACAGGACTGGAGTGCTGCAGTGGATGAAGGCAGGCTTTGCAGCAAGGGCAGATGGGAAAGCAAAGAGGACATGTGGTGTGCTCTCCCCAGCAGAGTGGCTTCATGGCACAGACCTTTGCCTTGGCGATGGGGCAGATCCAGGTGGTAGTTAATGGCTGCAGCTCGCAGGAGAGTCCAACATACCTAGGTTGAGAAGCATCTGCTACAGGCCACCTGCTGAAGCAGTTGAAGAGGACAAAGTCTTCTTCCAAGAATGATAGCAAACCTGATGATTGCAGGTCCTATAATCTGGGCCTGGTCTAGGGCAGCTGGAAGGCCAACTTGCATGTGGCTCCAGAAATCTAGCAGATTTCTAGAGGGTGATGAAGGCAGTGTTTGGACACCAGGGATCAAAAAGCAAGCTAGGGCAGAGGTTCTGCTGGACTGCCCTCTCATGGCCAAGGAAGGGGATCTCATTTGTGTGGCAAAGGTGAAGGCAGCCATGACTGCATGACCATGAGATGGAAAAATTTCAAATCCTGAGAGAAGAGAGCACAACCAAGAGTATAATGGCTGCCCTGGACATCAGAAGAGACTGTTTCACCTGTGGAGGCATCAAGACAGGATGCCAAGGAAGACTGCCCCAGAGGTCAAAGGTGCTGAGCAGTGATACTTGGTCTCCAGGGCTAACCTCCATGCACCAGTGAGGGTTCTTCTCATGAGCAGGAAATCAAGGAAGCATCGCTACAGGCCAGCAGTGATAAGTGTTAATGCTCTGGCTCAGCTCCAGGAGAGCAAGTTATTACCCAAAATGGGGGTGCATGCATTGGATGCTTGGCAGGAGAGGAGAGGCACTTTCCGAACAGGTGTATGGGGACAGAGCTCAGAAAACCTGAGCTCAGTGGGGATTGTGACTGGCAAGGGAAGGTAAGAGTAACAATCAGGCTGCCCTAGGAGCCCACCAGCAGCTGAAGGAAGGCTCTGGAAAGTATACACTGCTGTTTCCTGGGGCAAGCACACTGTGACATAGGCCATGGGAAAGGTGAAGGTACTGCTTGGGCCTGAGTCTCATTTTGGAGCCATAAGAGCTGCTTTTAAATCTGTCAGGGCCCAAAGTCGGGTGACAGAGCTGGTGGGAGTGAAATATTAGTCCTTGGAGGGAAAGCGCAAAGTTGGAGAGCACTGCAGCAAACTGGGCCTCTCCAGTTCCATGGGAGTAGCTGGAGATGCACCCAAGGGCACTGAGGAAGTTGGCCAGTGGCTTCACAGCACCATTTTCTACTAGCTTGGGAAGGTCCTAGTGGCTGGAAGGTTTCTGGGGACTGGGAAATGATGACCAGACTCAGTATGTTTCTTCCAGAAGGGTTAGAAGGAGGACAGGAAAACTCCCCGCTGGTCAGCTTCACCTTCAGTCCCTGAAAGGTGATGCAGTAAATTTTCCTGGGACCCAGAACATGGAGGACCACAGGAGATGTAGGAACAGTATGCAGCAATTGACTGTCATGACCAGCTTGTGGCACACCACCCACATTGGTTTCTGTGCTGACAAGATGCCTGGGCCTGTGGAGGAAAAAGAGACAGAGGAGGGAGTGGGCTTTCCCTAGAGGCACACACCAACAGGACACACGGATACCTGTTGCTAAATGGTGCACTGAAACTCATCAAAGACATTTGGTCTACAAAAATGGATTGCTCAAGGAGGTCATACGATCTCCATCCTGAGGGAGTGTCCATTAGAGTACATGGGACCTGGAGCAACCTGTTCCTATTGGTCCTGCTCTGTGCAGGTGGTTGGCAAGGTGACCTCCAGGGTTTGTTTCAAGTAAAATTATTCTATCACTTTCTGATACTGACTTCACAAATACTGTGCCTATTCTGCAGTCTTTTAGTAAGTTTGCACCAGTATACTACTATTAACCAGTGTCCCCAGTTAGAAAAAAACCAACATAATTCTATGGAAGGAAATGGAATAATTAGTATCAGCCCAAGTATCAAGTATGTATCAGACAGTATCTAATCTGTAGATATCACCTGATCCACCTGTCTCAAATGGGCACACATTCCAAAAAGGTAATCGAAAAAGACTACATAAAGATCCAAGCTGCTCTGTTAGTACTGTAAGGTGGACATAACCAAGCACTGAAGAAGACATGACATTTCTCACACCACTCAGCTCAAGCTAGTAAGGCCTCTTGAGAGAAGGCACAGAGCTTTATTAACACAGCTGTATATGGCTTATCCATTGGAGCTAGATTACACCTTAAAACCCTCATGTGGTCAGAAGTCCCACCTAATTTTTCTTTCTCTGCTGAACACCAGGAAAACATTGAATCCTTCCTGAAGAAAAGATATAAGCTTTTTCTTGGCAACCTCTTCTTCAGGCTGCCCTAGACCTGCCTAAATCTTATCGGTCCTATGCAGCTCAGTTTTTCCACCCAGTGGATGTTACATTGATAACTTTTGCCTGAAGGTCTGATTCAACCCTTGGGTTGGTTCTCACGCTAACTTCAGAAAAGTGCAGTGGCCCATTCACCCAGCTCTCTGGAAGTGTACACACAAAATTTGTGTACATTCTGTTTCTCTTTGAAAATCCTACTCCACCTATACTTAAGCATATACATTAAAAACATGCAGCCATGAAGTCTGAGAAGTGCATGTGATAGGTACCTATATCAGGCACAAATTGCAGGGTTTCAGGAGTGGGGAGGTGTGGGAGTGCCCTCTGCAGGAGGAGGTAAGTCATGGCTGGTTCTGGCCGGCTCAGAAACAGATGAAAACAGCTCATCACTTGCCAAAACTTCAGCCAGTCAGAGAAGCACCAATGCTTACTTATATTTAAGAAAGAGAGGAAGCCATAGAAGGCAGGAAACACTGAAAGAGACATGTGAGGAAATATGATAAGGGAGGAGGAAGCAGAGGGGACATGGAAGGGACAATATTGGGGACAGGGCTGTATGCATGCTCTTGGAAGGAAGTGCTCTGTGCCAGAGACAGGTACGCCCCTGAGGGACTGCAGCCTGCCAGCTATCTGGGGTTAGGCAGCTAGGGGGATGATAACCCTGAGGGATAGTAGCTCATGGAGGACCCATGCCAAGGCAGGGACAATCGTGAGGGACTGTGGCCCATAGAGGCCCCCCACCATGGAGAAACACCAGTGAGAACCTATGGCCCATGGATAACCCGCACTCAAGCAGAGGATCAGAGGAAGCAAGGAGCACAAGAAGCAAACAAGTAAGAAGCAAGGAGTTGCAGAAAGGAGTTGTCACCTTACTGAAGGGGTTAGGAGGGACTGAGTGTAACAAACATTGAAGGCAAGGGATGTTGAGACTGAGTGTGGGAGGAGAGGTGTTTGAGTTGAGCATGTGAAGGGGAAGGAAAGACGGTTTTATGTTTGTTTAATTATGTCCTTTTTTTCTCAATTATTAAGAGTCTATGTTATTTGACAATAAATTAAATTAAGTAAAATTCCCAGAGCTCAGACTGTTTTGCCCATAACAGTATGACATGAAGTCTTCCTTCACTTGCACTTGTATGATTGTGCTTTTCAGACTCTCCTCTCTTCCAGTCTCCTCAGCCTGGCATCACTGTCTTCTGGAAATGTTAGATCATTTCATCGCAGTCAATCAGTAGTTTATGCTGTCTTTGTGAACACTTTTTTTTTTCTTTATTTTTCAGTTTGGAACAGGAAAGTCCTGTTAAGGTTTTTGGAAGCAAGAATCCCACCATAGTATGAATTTAAAATGGATGCATATTTGGTGCTAGAACACTTACCAAAAACTGATTTAGGCACTGGAAGTTTTAAAATTTTCAAAAGACTGCTAGTCAGCTACGTACATTCATTACCTCTATCTGTCCATCACAGCAAGTGAGTTGGAAGCATCCTTTTGGAGAAAGTGGCTTGTTGGTGGATATTTTTCAGTTTGAATGCAACTGATGCTATCAGGATGTTAACCTTAGTACTTGACAGAGTTTCAATAGAAAGCAATGTATCTCCTGGCAATAATTTTATTTGTACAAAACAAACATTTTTTTCTGTACAAAAATACAATAGGTACATTTCAAAGATTGAGACTTCCTGGAAATGTTACTGGAATAGAATGATAAGTACAAGGACATGTACAAGTTGTCAAAGGGAGCACAAGTAATTTGTGTTGCATCTGCAGCTCTTGGGAGCTTTGGGAGTGATAGAAAGACCAACTGCGCTAAGTGCTGCTAAAACATATCCCGACAGAGTTCTTGCTCCTGACCTCCTTGCAACCCAAATAGATACAAGAAAATATTTTTGTAACTACTTTACAGGCAGCAATTAGAAGCCAGAGATTTAAGGTCTTTAGATAAACTTTTTATCTGTTACAGGGCTTAAGGGACTTAGCTCCATTCTGATTTCCAAGTAATCCAATTTGAATTCTAAAACTCACTGAAGCTTAACTGTGATTTCACACATCTTCCAGAACTGAAAGTTCAGAGAGTTTGTCAGAGAGTTAAAATTCAGTATTTGCCAAAAAAAAAGAGAGAGATTTTATTTTAATATTTTATAGATTTCATCTATATCTTCACCTTCACACTTTATTGTGGAAAAGAGCTACAGAAGTTTGTTCTGCATTGTGTAAGTGGAGCACTTATATTTATTTGCCTTAAACCAGCTGCCTAAGCAACTACTGTATTTCTGATATGTGTTGTAAATCAACAAAAGTTACTGATAGTTTTAAATGATTTCTTACTAATTGAATTGTTAACTGTGATGTTCAAACACACCCCCATTACATTTTTTCTGTTAGCAGGAAAATAAAGATAATGGGCATTGTAAAAAAGAAACAAATAGTTGCCATAGCAGGTCTTTTTCTCTCTTTTTTTTTTTTTTATGATTTTCAACCTCTGTCCACGTGAGTCCTCAGGGAAATTGTATTATGAAGATGAAAAATACAAAAATATGTTGTCTCCTCAATGACATGTGTAAAGGACCGATAGAAAATGTGGTTTTGTCTCGACATTGCCGCTGTAGCGCCGTCCAGCGTCGCGCTTCGAGAAAACCCTCTTCTCCACAGTTTTGAGGAAAACAACCTCGTGCGCCTGCGCAGGGACTAAAGGCGCGAAAAGAGCCGAGGCGGGGGCAGCACGCTCGTGACAAACCGCACGTACATGCGCGAGAGCCCCTATATAAGGAGCACACGTTTACCTCGGGGGGCCCCACCCCCCCCCCCGAGTCCCCGACAAAGCCTGAGGCCACTGAAGACCCAGCGGAAGATCATCGGACTCGAAGTGGTGGTGATAAACTCCTTTCTCTCTCTCTCTCCCTCCCTCCTATTCTTTCCCTCTTCTCCCTTGCCCTCCCTCCTCCCTCCATTCTTTCTCCCCCTAAATAAAAGTAAAAGGTTGTACGACATCTGACTGATTCCAGCGTTTTAATCTCGTCCTTGGGATCGTATCGAAACCTCCCCCGACACTGGATCGGGACAACATGCTGCAAAAATCTCTTGACAGATTTTGTAACAAACAGAGCAGAATACGTTTGTGTGGTTATATTGTTCTAATGAGTGGTAGGTTAAGCTTCTCTTTGGTGCTCTGTCTCTCTAAAAATGGTCAGATCTCTGAGCACAAGACTTGCTAGAACTACAACTTCCAGAGATTTGCTTTTATCTGTGAAAGTTTAGTCCAATTATTTTGAGTAAATTCCCTCACAGGGTTGTAACTGTGCTCATAACAATGTGATGGGGATTTACAGTACACCTGTATATGGCCTGTACAGAGAATATAAAGATTTGAGAAGTTCTGTGCAGTTATGGGATGATTAAGAACACCATTTTTATAATATTCTTAAAGTGTCTTCCTGTTTCCAGTGCTACTGCTTTCACTACATACCTGTTGCTAATGATCTCTACATTATTTAATCATTCTACACTGCCCTTAAAAAAACACATTTTTTCCAGTGCTGGCTAAATACTTGAAAAAATCAGGTCTTTAGGTAAAATATATACTCCTTACTGCATTCTGTATTTCCTCGATTTTTAGAATTACTTATTATTAAGGAAAAAAGAACATAGTCTCTTGAGCACACTAAACAATCTAAAGCTTCGGTAAAAGTTGCAAGAAGAAGAAAAAAAATTATTATTTTGGTTCTTGTGTTGCTAGTTTAAGTTAACAAGACAATATTTATATGTTAGGAGCAAATCATGCTAATGACAGCAGATCTTTCTTTAGCAGTACTAAGGATTTGTATCTTTTGGAGGTAACTGTAAACTTGGAAATCAAAATACGCATAGACTGCAAGCACGTGATATCCACAGTGAATATAGTTCCATTGACATAATGAGAAAGAAGAAGCAAGGGCACTCAATTTCCCACTTTGTGCTAAAACTACCTTCAACCTTTTTTATAATTATGTGTAGCAATGAAGACAAAGACTTCTGAACATTGATTCTTTTACTTACAAATGTTTGCAAAGAGCTACCTTTTCAAGAATCCATGCCTTCAAAGATTCTGTGGGTTTAGCATGCCCAAACACATGACTCAGCAACTGCACAAACTCCATCAACTAAGATCCCAGACTCACACAAACCGACAGCTCCATCTTTTTATGATTTATGATTGCCCTCTCAGTACATCCATTTCATTTTTGAAGCACAGGGTTTTGAATTGTTCTCTCATGGACGAATTCAGAACAGTCATCTATGGATTCAAACAACAACAAAAAAAATTAACAACAAAGAGTGGCTACATGCAGATGCATCTGCTTGGTGACAGGAGTGGGAAAAAAATCACCTGTGATGACTAGGAAGTCTTCATTACAGTGCCAGCCACCTGTGGGGCATGCTAGTTCATTGTTATAAGTTGAGATGCTCAGGATAAGATGGAAAGGAACAGGGAAAAGGGGGAAATCATGGGAACTCCATTGCTACCACAAGACAATGGTGTCCCAATCCCACCTCCTCCTGGGGGAGAGCAGAGGGCAAGGACGAGAAGAGAGATGGATCAACATATTGAAATGAGGATTTGCTCAAGAACCATCTTTGTGGAAACATAACTACACAGAGCCAAGGATTCACAATGTCATTTAAAATCAACTGAGGGATATAGTCCTCTCCCCAGCAGATTATGAATTATTCCAACAGTCTGTTGTAAGACTCAACTGGTGTAAATTTGCCGGGTGGTGATATGGACCATTACTTCATTCCACTCCTTTTGTCGTTAGTTTTTTTTTTTCCTTCTTAAAATGACAAAACATTTTTGTGAATAGCACATTAGAATAAAATTTGAACCTCAAGGATGTTAAAGTCTAAATTTAAAACTGATGTGTAGGCAGTCTGCTACTGGGAGTCTTCCTTTTGGCTTCAGGTTTAAATCCAGATTAATTACACTGAAATGAATAACTGCTTCTAGAACTGCACAAGTGGAAGATTTTGTTCTAATCTGTGTCATATTTTGACTAAAAAAGCATAGTCCTGAATATAAATGTTAAATACTAATGTTTAATTTAAATATACATGAAGGCAACTGCTTTCACATGTTCACATTATGAGTCTAATTTAAGATTTCATTTTAATAGATTAGGCCACAAAGAGTGGGACTGTTTCACTGTACCATTAATCTAAAATGCTAGTAGTTGAATTTAATTGCCTGCATTAAAATTGCAGGCTTACTTTCTATTTCTGTCTTTCAATGCAATTGGATCTTTTCCCTGTGTTGCAAATGCCAAAATCTATTTACATTACGTAACGGGATATAACCTTACATTCATGTTATATCTATATCAAGTTTCATGAGACATTCCCAAAGAAATAGCTTCCAGCACTGAAATGGAAAGATTTGAAGCTGTCGAGATAGCAGAAAGAAAGGGAGAAAGATCTGTTACGTACTTTTAAAGTGAACGGAAAATTTGAATTTGACATCAAGAGAGGGCTCAACACTGGGTCTCAAGGTATTCACAAGACATCAGGTCACATGGATAGACAGAAAGGAAATCAACTCAAAAAGGAATTTAAAAGCACAAGGAAGTAAGGCAAAGGTGTCTGATGCTCACTTTCTGAGATGGTGGAGAAAAGCAGGCTTGATAGAAAAGTATACTAGGTGCTGAGACTAACTGTTACAGATAGAATAGATTATCAAGTTTTGGGGAACAAAAATCTTGTTACCTGGGCTGCTAAAACCACCTAAAGTCTGTCTGTCCACAAGATTGTCCATTTTTGCAATCCATCTTCATGAGTTGGTCTCATAAAGCTATCTATGATTCCAGAAAATCGTGCCTCTCCTGTTTCTTCAGCCCATCCAGCCTTCAGGTTCTTTTATATTGAGACATGAAGATGGAAGCAAAAAGTAAGACCAAAGGAATAAAACAATGGGCATGAAATGTTAGTAGGCTAGGTCTGATGCAATATCAACTACTTCAGCATTAAATTTGCTGCTGGCTATGATTGTCATAATTGATTCATAAAAAAGAGAAGAGAAGAGAATGTGAGAATAGAGAATTGAGGAAAAAACTACGCTCCTTACAAGGCGTGGTAGAAGGCAAGGCTGTGCAATGTAAAAATATGAAGTACTTTTTGACTACTAGCTGCCAGTAAAAGCCTGATGTGCGTGTATTCTCAGATAAGTGATTTATTTTCTTTACGTATTTCTAGAAAATATTCATTTTTCCCACAGTAGCACAGTGTCTGCAAGTTGTAGTTTATTAAAAATCCTACAAGTAAAAAATGGCAGTAATGAGTCTTTAACAACAGTTTTCTCTCTGAAAATGATCAAACAGAGTTTACCAGGCAGAAAAATAGTGTTAAAGATGCAAGCAAGAAATCAAAATCAAAATCAATTAAGCAAACAAATCTAAATGGAGCATCTTAACCTCTTGCTCTCAGCAATAAAATTGATCAATAGGCCGAGTTTATGCTTTTAAATGGTAATTTTATTTGTTCATTCTGGGGCTTTTTTGACTCATATCTTCTTTTCAGTAGCTCGTCAGTTTGTAGACTGCTAAGCAAAGGGGAAACATGTTTTCAAACAGCCTCTTTCAGGTCCTGGTTTGTGTTGTGTTTCTTATGCATGGAATGCATGGGAGAGCTTCAGGGACAAAAAACAAAGAAAGAAAAGGCACCTTTCAAACCTGGCTCCCTCTTCAGCATGGACTCTGCAGACATGCTGCCTGTGATATTTTTCTCTATACTCCACTGCTAGAGAAAAACTACCCTATAGCTGACACCAGTTAGCTTTAGGAAAGGCTTCTCTCTAGTGGATTTGTTTCTGTTATTTTAAGGAAGCACATCATACACACGTAGCACATACATTCTATAGTATATGAGAGAAATCAACATTCCAGAAATAGCAGCACTGTTTATCTGGACATTAATATTTTGCCAGAACAACCAATAGTATACAGTGTCTTGATTTCAGGTACTCTTGCCTGCTACGAAAGCCCCTAACCCCACCACAGAGCAGAGCAGCTGTTTCTCTTGGAGAGAGAATTAGGGAGAGAAGGACTTTTAAGTTGTTTCAGTTGCCTCATCAGGTAGATGGCACAACACCAAAAATGTCTAGGATCATCCAACCAAGGAGACAGAATCTTCTACTACATGGGTAAAGGAGGAATCATCTTAAAACTGGTACTGCCACCAAACACAATGTGTTACTGAGTAACAAAGAACTACTGGGAACTGATGCAATTCACAGCAACATCCTTGTGACTCCCAATAACTTGGCCAGACTGCTCTAGTCAAGGAGCAGAGAAGCGTGTCATGTGAAAGCTGCCTTTCCAGCCCATTTCCTTTTGTGGTTTGAATTTATGTGCTCTATGTTTCAGTTGCAGCCCAGAATTAAGGACATTTTTAAGGACATTTTCTGACAAGAATTTGAATAGGTACTGTGGAAATACCAAGAAAAAGACTGCTTGCTTTGTTGTCATTCCTAGTCATGATCAAAAGCCAAGTGCTGAAAATAATAGAATCATAGAATTGTTAAGGTTGGAAAAGACCCTTAAGGTCATTCAGTCCAACCATTAACCTGTCACTGCCAAGTCAACCACTAAACCATGTCCTCAAGCAACACATCTACCCTTCTTTTTAATGCATTCAGGGATGGAGACTCAACCACTTCCCTGGGCAGCCTCTTCCAATGCCTGACTACCCTTTCGGTGAAGAAGTTTTTCCTAATATCCAAACTAAACTTCCCCTGGTGCAACTTGAGGCCGTTTCCTCTCGTCCTGTCACTTGTTACTAGGGAGAAGAGACCAACCCCTACCTCGCTACAACCTCCTTTCAGGTAGTTGTAGAGAGCAATAAGGTCTCCCCTCAGCCTCCTCTTCTCCGGGCCAAACAACCCCAGCTCCCTGAGCCGCTCCTCATAAGACTTGTGCTCTAGACCCTTCACCAGCTTCGTTCCCCTTCTTTGGACACACTCCAGCACCTCGATGTCCTTCTTGTAGTGAGGGGCCCAAAACTGAACACAGTACTTGAGGTGCAGCCTCATCAGTGCGGAGTACAGGGGCACTATCACCTCCCTGGTCCTGCTGGCCACACTATTCCTGATACAAGCCAGGACGCCATTTTAAATCTCATGAAGAAAAAAAGTGCTTGGCTAAGTCTCAAACTTCCAGATCTTTTGTTGTGCTCCACAGTTGCTGAGCTCCTCACAGGACAATACGATGGCAAAATGGTACAGTTCGGCTGTACTAGGTCAGCCCTATGGATTAGCCTTACTACAATGATATCTAAAGTCTGAATGGATGACTGCATTTTGTGTTCCTTAGAGTCTGTGTCCTGCAGTATCATGATTTGAACAGCCCTCAGTGCTGGGGCTATGTCTTCAGGAAGCAAAATCTACCTCTGGCATGTCCCTTACTCTGCATTTATCAGACAATGCATTGAAAGAAGAGATTTAGTTTGGTGTTCGGACTTTGTAGGAAACTTCTGCTATGATACAGGTCAAAGTTTTGTTTCATGTAAGACCCTACAAGGTATAGAGCAAGCCCTGAGGGACAACATTTTAAGAAGAGACTTAAATCCCATATTCAGAAAGGATCCTTGCATTCACGGGATTAATTCTCATAGAAATTCAAAGTCAAGGTAGAAAGAAGATGAAAGAAGACAAAGGTTCAGTTTGCTATATATTTTCTGACAAATTGTCTCTAATACAGGAAATTTGGGGTTTTCTGGATCCTTTTCTGTTGTCAAGAAAGAAAAATAACACATAATATGGTCACACAAATGAAACCAAGGGTTTTTTTAGTTAAGAGTATTCATACCTATCTGCTTTACCACTGAATCAGCTTATAGAAGATTTAACAATGTCATTGCAATTGTGGTTTCCATGGATACAGAAAGTTTAGA
Organism: Nipponia nippon; assembly: GCF_047370975.1. Taxonomy (NCBI): domain Eukaryota; kingdom Metazoa; phylum Chordata; class Aves; order Pelecaniformes; family Threskiornithidae; genus Nipponia; species Nipponia nippon. Next base: position 231,320 of record NW_028262402.1, read on the forward strand.
AACTGCAGGGAAAAGCAGTCCTACTGTTCTTGTGGCAGCTTTATTACTTGAGAAGGTTGTTTCAATTTCTGCTGTTAATGACACCAGCTCCCATCACTCTAGTTACAGTCAGAATTATATAACAAAATTAACAGCATTAATATTACAATTGCTGTCAGTTTAAATTTTAAAAATGTTCAGTTATCTATCGTTAGTTAAAGGCCATCATGTTTCATTCTGCTGGTGAATGTGTTTTGCAGTATTTGTGGATCCACAGGTCCATGTACTTGCAGATCCAACAGCACTGTACTTAAATAGAGTTTTCATTGGCTTGTGTTTATAAGAGGTATTTCAGTCCCTATTGGACTCTCACACACTTACACAAGCTTACAATGACATTGAAGATGAGAAGTGAAAGATCAAAATTCAACCAAAATGCAGCAATATTTTGGTGTGCTGTAAAATTATGAAATACAGCCACTGGAATCCCTTTGGTTTTGAAAAGTAAGACTGCTAATATAATCTTGCCCAGTTAGAAGACCACAGCAGAAAATACGAGTTTTTTGATGCATTGAAAGTGAAAGCTGACTGACACAATTAACCTGTCCACAGCTTTAGGCGTGGTTATCAGTGCAGACAATAGAGCTTCCACTGAATATTACCTTCAGGTCAGGAAATCAATTAATTGATAATAATGGAAAAACATATAAATCGTCATGCAAATTGATCGACCACTGCGTTTGAACATCTTTGCTAGAGCATGCCATTGACATAACCAAACCACCTCTTTCCACAAGAAGAGGAGAATTTCATTAAAAACTTGAAGATAACTGTTTAGCATGAATGACTACAATAAACTAGAGTTTACTCAAGGCCATTATGTCCTTGAAAACAACTGTAGATATGGAATATTTTATCATAGCAAGTAATATCTGTTTAAGTCAACACACTGCCCAAGCTGAGCATTACAACAATATTCTGATAATACTTGCACCCACTAGATTGGATATTAGGTAGGATGGAAAAAAGATAGGAAAAAAAAGGTTAAAATTCAGTTAAAATGTTGCTTTATTGTACAAAGTATGACTTTCATACCTAACTCCAGGCCTCTTCACCATTCTTTCTCTGTGAAAAACTATACTTCTGAAAACCTTGTCACATTCATATTTTATGTTTTTCAGCCTATGAGCACAAAGAAAATATAATGTTTGCAATACCTAGTAACTAGTAAATAGTATTTTTATCTCAGGAAGATAGAATTCCTTTTGCTCTTTGTTTACTGTGTTAATCTTGATTTTCGATTACTTTCTCAGCTGAACACCAAAATTGTTTTTCCTCCTTGACCCCATTCACCTAGTAGATGCTGAGTAACATTTTTAACAAGTTGCATTGTTAACATCACACCAAACTCAGCAAGAGAGAACCAGATACTCCTAGTTCTTTAGGACTACAATTTACTTCTTTTCTCTAATTTCAAAATATACTTGAATGTTTATTTTCTTGCCGATCTGTAAAGGTACAGAGCTATTATGGTCCTGGGCAACCTGCTCATGATCCTTTGGCATCCTGCTCCAGAGGACCCTGCTTGAGCAGGGGCTTGGACAAGATGACTTGCAGAGGTCCCTTACAACTTCAACCATTCTGTGATTATTTTACACTTTTATTGTTATTATTTAACATGGGAGTCAGATGCATTTCACCATAACCTTGTGCTGCTTGGTTTCTGTAAAAAAATACAACCAGAGATGTCCTACTGCTTGTAATTAATATTCTGGCTACATTGGTTTTTTAACATGGCATTGTGTTGCAAATAGTTAATTTCCTTTCTCATCTTTCTGTAGTTTGTCACTTGGCTAAGAGTATTTTGCATGAGCTTAATTTTACCTTAAGGTGCTTAAGTCCAACTATGTTCAATATAGTGTCTGAATATATATTTAATTATAAATGTATACATATGCTTCACATGTTCTTTTAAGTCTTAGACTATATTCAGATGTGCTTATTGCAAAGCATATTCTTAATCAGTTTGTTAGGATGGAGCCACATTCTGTGTTTACGTCTTGTATGTGTTAGTCTTCCGGTAACTATCAAAGCAAAACTCACCAAACAGCTTAAATTAAGTCCAGTTAGTTCAGCTATTGAATATTATTACTACAATGTTTTGGTTTTTTTTCTTCTGTTGATCTCAAGATACATTACTGAAGCTGAATAGAAAACAAGTGATTGCAATGTTGTATTTAACATTTTTGGGAAAAACATGCAACTCCCAGCCACACTGAAGTATTTCAGCCTTCATCTGTTAAGGCTCTTCTATTGACACACCATGGAATTCGGAAGGTACAGTGTGGTCCTAGCTTATTGAAGATACAAGAACCATGATACACTGTGGTCTTTAACTACACTAAGGCAAAACAAAAGCATATCTAAATATAAGTGTTATAGCTGGATTGGTTTTTTTCAATTAAAAAAATCTTTCTGAGAAGAAGAAATGAGGCGACTACAAAATTTCTTTCAAAACACTTTTGTCACAAAACTTTCTACCAGCCACACGTTTTCTCCTCTCTCTATCCCTCATTCCTCCCTCCCTCTTGCCTTCCCTTCCTCTCTCCCTCCTTTCCTCTTTTCCTCCTTCCTTCCTTCCTCCCCGTCTCTTTCCCTTTTTGTCAATAATGCTATAATACATGTTTGATCTAACTCAACATAATGCATTAGGTTTCTTTCAGGACCAAGCAACATCATACAAAATAAATCTCAGGCTAAGTTCAAGTACTGCCTTGCCTTCTTTTTTCTCTAAGTAAAGCTAGTGCTCCTGACAGGTTTCTGTCTGAATAGGACTGCTGCAAAGTATCTCTTTATCCACCCAGCAGGTATGCTGTTACCAGTGATAACACCAACTTCTTCCTATCGACCTGCTTGTAAAGTTTCAGCTCCCTGCAGTGACAATTTCCATTCTGAATCTATGGTTGAGTAAAACAAATATACACAATACAATAATGTTTCCAAAGCCAGACCAGTCTGAAAAACTTCAGTTGCATTTTTTAAACTATTTTCTGCATAGTCATCTAACAAAGAAACTTAGTTCTTTTTACATGATCAATGCTGAGTGCAGTCATTAGACAAGCATTCAATGTACAATTAAGGAATTGTCTACTTTAGAACAACTAGAGTACAAATACCTCATAAGCACCGACATAAAGCACAGCTTCTCCAATATAATAGGGTAATTAAAGGATGTTCCACAGTAATTACACTTTAAAAACATCAACTCCAATTTAAATATAGAAGCATTTACAGTACTTAACAATATTTGGAAAATTTATATATACCAGAATGCATTATTTTAAATGCTGTGAACAATGACATTAAGAACACACTTTTATGGGATTATGCATGAAAGATATCAAGGTCATAGAAACGTTTGGTTTACTATAGTTCTGCAAGTCTACGTACCTTTGTTTACATTCTGAAGTAATTGGCATGACTCTGTTGAAGTCAATGCATATGTATTACCTACATATTATCATATTCATTCCTATACTTATTTTACATATATATATTTCAATTACTTATTAACGATGATTAAATAGTACTTTTACATTTATGATTAACAAGATATTGTTACGATTATCACTTCTATCTTTATTACTGCATATTATCACCTGTATATGCTATATATTTCATGTTAATATTGATATGCCATATTAGTGTTATTTGTATAACGTACACTGTTTATGTTAGAAGATCACTCTCTAGGTTACAGATAATACACTGATTAAGATACTGCAGCTCTTGGCTCCCCTTCACTTGCAGAGCAGCAGCCCACTCCTGACACAGCCCTACCACCAGTGTCAGAGCTGACCAGCTTGTTTTTCCCTCTGGAATCCCAAATATTTGCCAAATTGCTGCAAAAAGGGAAAGAATTTTCAGCTGAGTGGTTGAATGTGTGCCTACACAAAGTGAATTATAGATTTCTGATCTTTTCCATGGTCACTCAAATGGTGTCAGACACGTTTCAAACCAGTCATATCAGGAGTATAATTACCCCTCCAACCAAATTAAGAAAAGAATAAATGACAGGGAAATTATCTGAAGCCTCCATTTGCTTACCAAGCTACACCTATGTGGTGTGTGTTAAAAACCACACTGATTGAAATAAGCCATGGGGTTCACGATTGATTTAAACAGACTAAACATCATTACATCAAATATTGTTAATTGCTGATAAACTAAAAAAAAGTGAAAAAGCAGGTCCTAAAATGTGATAGAAAGAGTAAGGTGTCAAAAGTTACTTCTGTTTTCATAACTAAATTTCATATGTTTTTAAAATGTTTCAAATAAACTTGACACATTGTAAACTTTTTTTATTGTTCTTGCTGAATTTCCAAGCAGTTTTTTGCAAATTTGAAACTTCACAAGTGAAAAAAACTGCTTGTGACCTCTTTTTTTACCTAATTTTACCTTTTTTACCTATTTTATCTATTTTTTTACCTATTTTATCTTTTTTTTTACCTATTTACTGTTTTTTAAGGTTTTTATTCTTTTTCACCACAGGAAGAATTGATTTGTTTATTCTTTTTAGCAAAAGCAGGATTTTCCACTCTGACCTAAAGAACGTCCCTGGTGTAAAGCTGTTTACATTTTTCCCTAACAAGAAACAGTACTTAACCACTTTCACATACATCAAGCTGTTTTGTTTTGCCCATCCACTAGTGCAAAGAGGAATATTTGCAAACAGAAAACAAACCAGTTTTCTTAGTGCCTTTCATTAATTCTATGCCTAGACAATTAGATGGGAATCCTGTTTTTACAAGTAGTTAAAGAAAAACCGTGCAAGACTTTAAATTTTTGAGGGTTTTATTTTTTCCACAAGTTATTAATAATTCACATAAAGACCACGTCTACAAGGTGCAGCAACACAATCAAAACATGAAAGAATTGTGACGATTAACATCAGCAGTGGAATTAGGAATGATCCCTGCATTTTCACCTGTGATCTGCAAGACACTTATTATGGACTGACAATCGCGAATCATTTCTATCACACAAGGTTTGCTTTAACTGATATAAAAATCAGCCTAGCCCCAAGTCCCTATAACTTAAGTGGGGAGCAAAAGGTAACCATGCGGGAGTAATGAATGCCAGCAGTGAGCACATGGCTGCCTACACTATTTTTAAGTTCTCTGGGTATTGTGGCATTCATAAGAGGTACTCTCAGAGGTATTGGAATTCAAATGTTGATTGTTAAAGGAAGATCCATCTATTTAAAAAATACTCCGTTACTGCAGTGGAAGAAATAGTGTCAGGTTTTAGGAGTTTGTTTTAAAAATCTCTAGGGAAAGGTTAAACAGAGACTGCAATGAAGAGACACACAAAGCCTGTACGTATATCTACAGCAACTAACAAATACAACAGTCTACTGGAGCAGCCAGAGATCCACGGCTGGTCAGTAGAACTTGGTTTCAGCGGCATGATGCCAGTGCTCTGGAGCCCCCTCCTGCCAGTCACAGCCTGGCACTGGTGCTCTCAGGTTGTGGAAGGACACCTTGTGTAAATCAGTGGCGTGCTTTAGCACAGACAAAAGCTCTTCAGCCAGGAGCAGGACTGGCTGGCCAGGGAGGGAGTGGAGACGAGTTCTCTGGGGCAGGGTTGTGCATCTGCCAGAGATCCCACCTGTGCCAGGCACCCACCTGGCGCCTGCTGGCAGCAGCTCTAAGACCGTCATTTCCTTCCACTTCCAAGTCCTTACCACAGGCAGATGGTCTGAACTGCAATTGGACGGGCAGCATAAGCAGCACCAGCTACTGCTGGTGCCTTAGGTCTTCCTCCCTCTGAAGCATCTCTTGGTCTCTGCCTTATAGGAAACCACTCACCAAAAGCAAAGAAAAAAAAGAATTAAAAGGTTGCAGGGGTTTCTTTATGTTGTTCATTGTGCCTGTGGCTGCCTGTTTGATGTTGCTAGCCAAGATTCTCACTCTGCTGTTCCTCTGCAGAAGTTGTTCTGACGGATGGCACCCCAGTGGCTTTAAATAGAGCAGGATGATGACTGGCTGAGATCACGTCAGCATGTTCTTCTGACTCAGACCTGGTTGATAAAAGCAAACAATAGGAAGATCTAGTGGGACTAAAATCCTATAAAAAGAGCCAGAGCCAACAAAGTCTTTCATAAATTTTTGTTTACCATTATGCTCAGTGTTTCTGAGGTGAAAGAGAGGTGGCTTTTAATCAAGATAAGGAACATTAAAGACAGTAGGAAAATGAGCTGTATGTTCTGTGTTAGCACATCCATGTTTAGGTTGCGTGATTGCATCTTACAGGGCAGTAGTTCTCTTATTGGAATGCAGTGAATTGGAGTTGGATTCAATATGTTTTTATGCTGAAGAAGTCTTAGACACAAACATTCATGAACATTTCTCCCTTCACAGGCAAATGTACAGGGAACTCCCTGACAGTGTGTTAGAAAAAGAGCTCATGAAACCACTGGCAGCGTCAGGGTACCAGAAAAATGGCTAAAACCAAACAAACTAGAAGTCTTAATAGTTTGGAAAAGTTTTCAAGATTTAAGTTGAGAACTTAGCAAATAGGGAGAATTGATTCTGTTCTGTCTTCTGTTACCTCCTTTGGGGATATTGAAATGTAAATCATGCCAATTAGGCAAATCACTCCACCTGTTTTTTTGTTGATGTTTTAGTTCCTTTTGCATTTGGAGCAAGCACTAACTGTAAATATGAGTGTGCAGAGCATCTGACATGATGAGATCCAGGACTCAGCTTTGACGCCTGTGTCCTGGCAGCAGCTACCCCAGCACCTACCCAGAAGCATGCACCCAACTTGGCAGCCTTGGTGCAGAGTTACAGGCCGTTGGCCCTCGCCCTTTTGCTATGGACTTTTTGTTATTGTCTGCATGTTGGCTGCATCCAAATGCTGTTGGGAATATCAGGTACTTTCTATCCCCTTTTACAACCAGCAAGTGACAGTCAAAGTAAAAGGCAAGAGGAAGGCACTGAGTCTAGAAGCTTTGAAGTGAGGTTTAAGCAACTTGCCAAAGAGCACCTGCAATCTGGCTAGGTACATAACAATGAATGACATGAGCTTTGAGGAAAAGTTAGTTCTAGGTTTTCAGCAAAATACAAGGTATCAACAGCACGTTGGTCACCAGAGTGTGACAATACCATCTGTCTAATCAGTGTAGTATATCTTCTTCAGCCCTCAACCACCAGGTTATTTTTTCTAATTATGTTTTTTTCCAGTCATGTGTGAGTTTCCTTTGCTCCAAACCCCTGCTTCATGTTGTAACTACTCATGCTACTGCATGTTCAGTACCGGTAACTCTGTGCCATGCGGTACTAGGGTTTTGCCAGACAGCTGGCAAAAACTGAAAAATCTGGCAGCAAAATGTGAATTTTGGAGGTGTGGTAGTTAGATTGTATTTCTTCAGTCTAGACTGCCTCTCAGAGACCACAGGGGGCGATTTTTTAGGAATTTCTCTGACACCTGGGGAATCCTGCTGGTGGGCAAATAACTGCATGTAGAGACACATCGATCTACAAATATGTCACAAAAAAAAAGTCTTGCTAGATACAGTAAACAAAACTCCATAAGACAGCATCGTACAGAGCCTCTGAGTTTTCCCTTTTAGCTGCATTGTAGACAGATGTTTCTACTCAGAGTTAAAGGACAGGCTTATACATACACAGGTGTGCTGCTCAGTTGCTGAGGCTACATTACAGGGACTGTTCCCTTAAAAAAGCACATTTTCAACATTTAATTCTTAGCCTAGTAAAGCATCCATTGCTCTCTCAAACTCTTTCATCAGTCATTATCACTTAAACAAATCATCCTCAGGTGTTTGTGGAGGTGATGTTGCTGGTAATGAAGTTGTAAATGTAACAATTTCCCAATCATAAGTCTCAATCTACATCATGCATGGCGTTCACAACAGCTCAAATATGACAAAAAGCAAAGATCTAGTCTTGACCTCATTATAGTTCTTCCCATAAATGGCAAAGTTAAGATCCTGTCTCCAATCTGACTGAATTCTGCAGCCTAGACCTCTCTCTCTCATGAACAGTGAACAGGACAGCTGAATCTGGAAAACTATACATTACAAACACCAGCTGTACAGCACTGAATTCAAATTCATGTCATTTTTGTGTATAAAGGGATTGAAACTTGCCCAAGTCTGAGAAGCACAAACCTTATCTTCTCAATACGTTTTTCTCCCAGAAGAAAGTCACTTTCTGTTGCAGAATATTTTAACTCCAGGAAGTGAAATGAGAAAAGAACAACTTGTGGGAGTGTCCTGTTTCATCAAAAAATGCATAAGGGAGTTAATAACTTCATGCAGTACATATTTTTCCCATCTCAAAATAAAGTTAAAACAAATTGAGCTGTTAATTGAAACAATTGTCTGAATCAGTGCTTTACAATATAGTTTAATTAACATGTTCCTCCTTTTCTGTTATTGTTTGTACTGATCTATAGATTAATAGTTCATATCACAGATTAATTTCTCTGATCTGCCCTACGCTAACATGACTGCCTTTAAATCTACATTTCAAATATCTTTCCAGGTTAGTAATTAACTCAGTCAGGAAAAGAGCTGTGTGAGTCCAGAGCTCACTGAAGCAGAATTCATTACATGACTCTCAAGCTGCAGTTATTTTCAGCCAGAAAAGTGTGTACTTGGAGCTTGGATTGAGGCTGTAGTGCTGAGGTGGTGCTGCACAGAAGCAATATAGCAGATGTGTTTCAAAACATGAAGAAACTATGACCCTTTTGTCAAATATCCATGCTATGATTCATGTGCACAGCCCATTTATCCTGGCTAATTTGGTTAAACTACTGCTTTTTCACTCTCACAGCTTGGCATGTCATTAAGAAACCACTCTTCTTTTCCAGCTATGAGAGATAAAGCCAGAAAGCCTTGCTACTATTATCTAGTCTTATTACTTTCTACCTGGGAGGTGTTACTGAACAGAAGATGAGGCAAAATAAATTGTTGTGTGAGTAACCTATATAGTACAGTGAAACACACAGAATTATCAACTGATTAAGACAGGAAAACAGGCAGGTGCTAAAAAGATGGAGAAGCACGGATCCAGTCTGCTCTGTGCAAAACAGGCCCTGGTGTCTCATCCACTGACCTCCACCAGGCCCACCACTTCTGCTAGCGACCTGTCATTGTGTTTTGTTGAGGAACACTTGGCTCACAGTCCCCAAGTGCGGGGACTTTTCTCTCTCCAAAACAAGAGCATTCATGCACTTTCTGTGTTGATAAACTGGTATGAATTCCCACACTGGTCCTCAAGACATCAACTGACTGTGGCATCTGAAGCTGAGAAGTAACTGGGTATTCTAGCAAGACCTTCATTTCTTACCATCTCGATCAATCTGTACTTCTGTTTCCAAAAATAATGGATTTATCTATAGCAATTTCAAATCACACTAAGCCCTAAGGTTAATTTACTGTATGACACACTATGATCATTGTCACTTTCTAAAAAAAAAAAAAAAAGGAGGGGGGGAAAGAAAGAAAAGGTTTAAGGACATTATAAAGATCACTACATTTCCCCAGGCTTATCTCCATCAATATTGTAGTAGGATTAACAGGATTTGCAGAATTATGATAATAATATTCACTGAGAACAAAGCAATATATTATTGCGACTATTCTTGTCAGGAAAACATCAGGAAAATCAGGCCCCCAAAGAAAAAGTGCATTTGAAAAGCTGTATATTTGAAGTTTTATGAAGAATAGTTTTCTAATGCACTCATTCAACTCAGAGTGTTTGGAGAGATGGTGGAAGCAAAGACACTTAAAGTAACTTATGTATCCATCTTCCCTGTACAAGATGGGAAAAATCTGTTCCCAGAGTTTTCAGAGGGGTGGTGGAATACACCACAGCCAAACGAGGGGTCTGAGATTGTGCTGTTCTCTCGTGGAGACTGACTTCTGACTTCTCTGACTTCTTTAGCCTCAGAACACCACCTTCTCTGTTCCCAAGGTTCTTCATAGTACCAAAAATCTTTTTATATTACACTGAAATAACTGACAAGTCACTTTACTTTGCTACAATGAGGTAAACTGACTCAAACAGGATCTAAGCTACACAGACACACTGAGCAAAGAAGACACCAGTTCCTTTGGCTTCTTTCAATGCAGTTATTCCTGTGATATCTCATCACATGCAACCAATTGCATATTTTACTTTAAGTGAGATTGCACTCTAAATAGTCATGATTGGTGCACTCTTTAATCTGACCCATAAACTCTATTAACGTATTTCTACTGATAATCAATACTCTGAACCTGTGGTGATAAGTTCAAAATGCATTATGTTGTTATTATTAACTGGAAGTGTTGGAAGCTTGTTGTTCATCATAATTGATTTATTTCCCTAAGACTGTGTAGGTCTTTTTCAGGTACACATCTGTGTGTTACTAATCAGTTCTTAACATGGATACACAGATCTCCAAGGGCTGTTGGCCTAAGCCAAGTATGGAGGTTTTCACACATCATTTTGCTGCCAGTCAGGTAGTGCTGAGTAGCTGATGGTATTTTGTATAATAATTATTGCCACAATTGTGGAAATCCTGCCTTGGGAGTTTCACAATTAAATGAACAGTTACAGTGCCTGTTAGTGTACAAAAAATTTTATCTCTTGACAGACACCATGGAGATCTTTATGTGCATTATGTGTTTCTCAAGGTGATGACAATATAGAATTGATGTGTGTATTAAAAATATTTTTTTTCCAGCCCAAATTTTCTATTACTGATGAGAGGCATTTTAAATGTTAGCCTCCTTGGGAAAGAAAATAATGATCTGACAGGTGAGTACTTCTCCTCTCTTTCCTTGTCTCACATACACTAACACAAGAGCAAGGTTTACAGTCATTTTGTGCATGTGTAAATGAATAGCTGAAATGCAAAGGAAGGGGTGAACTGAGCGTATTTACTTATGTACAAAAGCTTGTAAGTAAAGTAATGAATTTAACCAGTACTGTAGATAGTAGAGCTAAGGCAACAAATCATGTATTAGATGTTCATTATGTTCCAGAAACAAGCTTTTGATATTAACCTATATTCTATAACCATATAACACACTCATTATTTAATGCATCCAAGCATCTTGTAGAAATGTATTGAGCTTGAAAGAGGTATATACCATGCATGTTTGGTTTTGAGGATGGGTGGATGTTTCTTTGGCATTAGATTCTTACATAATTGCCCATGTATTTGTATGTATGTTCAGATAGGCCTGAGTTGTTTTAGGTACTACTACAGTTATAGTATATATTAGTAATATGTGTGTATATACAATACACAGAATAAGCTTGTATATAGGTGGTACTATATTAATTATGTATGTAATATATAGTACTATAATAGTAGTATCTCATGATTAGACAGGCTTCATGCTAAGGCTTCAGTCAAAACATTATTGTTTATTATTGCCCCTCTCTGGGGCACATTCTTGAGAGACACATATCTATTTGCAGCTCCTGAATGAGCTAGTAAAGAAAAAAACTTAATATATTTAAGTACTGATCATTTCAAAAAAATGGCAAGAATAGAATGAGAACCAAATACAATGTTCTCAGAAAATAATTTGATGGGCTTTAAAAACCCTTCAGGAATTCTAGGTCCTCAGCGAGCAGTTATGGTAGTCACAGATAGTGACCTTGATTCACCCTCTGGGATAGAAAATGTGTATATATATTCACAGATGAGTTAGAAGTGTTATATGGAAGCTTCAACACAAGGAATTGCTCTGATATGTTTGCATCTAGAAAGGAGCAGAACGTGTGGATTCCCAACTATAGCGAAGGATTATGTTTTGATGAAAAAGCTTCCCTCCATTTAGAATAAAATGAGCCTTTCCTGAGGCTTTGCATTTCCAGGCATCCCAGGTGTAATGTTTGAATGAAATCTTACCTCTTGATCTGCCATGCCCCTGTTGTTCTTTTCTAAAAGATGAGTAAAATAAGTGTCTTAACATAACAAAGCATGTTTGTTCTCCACTTTCTTCTCTTCCCACCACTGTGATCAAAGTCATATGTAATTCATATCCAATGCAGATTTCATCAGATTTTTTAACAAAACTAAAGCTGCTATAAAAGATGCAGACCTTAAGTATTCCAGAAAGCCCTTTTCAAATCATATCACTTCTCAAAAACAAGATGCAAGCTCAAGTGAAAATCCTGTCATATAAGAAAATCTTTTAGTAAGTTGCAGTTTAGTGATTGTAAATGTCAATATTACAGACACATTTCCAGCAGGTTCTTAACTATGATGGATATTACCAAGAAAAGCATCCTCCTTGTAAGAAAAGAGAAAGTGCGGACTGAACATTTGCTTTAATTACCAATATCTTGAAGCTATCAACAGGTTTGAATGATATTCATCTACCTTGCTCCTTTGTTTATGACATTAACAGCTATACTTAGGACCAAAGATACACTATGTTTGGTGTTGCATTGAAAACACTGGAATTTGTTGTTGCTATACACTATCAGGAGAGATATCAAAAGTAATTTTAAAAAGTTATTGATTCAGAGCAATGACAATACTAAATTCATTCTCACGATACTCCCTGATTCTTAGACACCTACATTTTTGTAAATCTCAACAGGAGTTTTGAAAAAGCAACAAATATGGAATAGGGTCCAAAATGGCAACAGAAATTAAGTGTCTTCCCTAAATAATGATTTTATCCTTTAAATGAGAGTGCTGTCTGGCCATGATTGTCTAAGGATAGAAGTAATATTTTTTATTAGACCAACTGGAGAGAAGAAAAAAAATGACTTGTTTGGACACACAACTCTTTTGCATATCTCAGAAAGTCAAGATAGATCAAAGATTATTGGTTGCTGTAGAAGAAATGTGTCTTTCCCATTGAAGAGGTGAACTTTAGATTTTCTGTTTCCCTTAAAAACATGTAGAGTTGGTCTGTTTTAATGACTAAAACTTCCACAGGAAGCTTCAGAATAGTCAAAAGCTCTTCTTCAGTGATGTTTGTCCTATTTTCAAGGCTTTTCAGTAACAAAACCCAAGAAACCCAGAGGACCATTACAGCCTTTGTGCACATTTTCCTCATATATGAAAGCTTGAAACATGAGAGATTAAAAGACACGTTTGAAAAAAGATGTTTGGAACTTGTGGAATACACTTTATTAATCTTTTTTATGAGGAAGAGATGGAGAAAATGTCAGGTGATTACCCCACTACCACCGTATACAAGGCTTTAAGCAAACTAAGTCAGCATAGACTTCAAAGAGCAGATTGGCTACAACCTGGCCAGCTGTTTTCATCCAATGAACAGAGCTAAATCTTTCCCACCCAAGTGAACAAAAAGTGAAATGAGATATTTTCCTGATCTTGTTGGCAGAAATCCACATCATAACACCATGAGATCAAGAAGAGAGACTTTGTGGTGGCGGTCACCAACCTGTTGCCCTGTGTGAGATTAGCATATACTTAAACCACTGGGTATCAGAAAGTAGTTGGACAAGCGGTCCTGCAGAGGACACCCTCTAACTGTCAGCCTCCTACTTTGACAATAAACTGCATAAGCATAATCAGCAATCACACTCTGTTTAATTCCTTTTGCTGACTGTCAAAGACAGCAGCAAGAACCAGGCTTAATTTCCTTTAGAGTTTGTTTGTTTGAAACAAAACATGTCACACATTTTCCATGTTTCCTACCATAGGCCTATAATTTAAAGAGCATTTTCTTATCCAATTCTGTAGGACGCATCTTTTGCAAACACTTGGGAGTGCAGATATTCTCTATGGATGTTCTGTTGGATGGAAAAGAGGAAAATGGAGAAGCCCTCTGCCCTTCCTCTGCAGGAATTCAGGTTATATATTTTAATCTAAACACTACATTATGCCCCGAGGCACCTCCCATAACAATCTTTTGTCCATTCTTTGTTATCACAAGGATCGCCTTTGTGTACTGAGACATATATAAATTCCCAAAACAGCAAGATGCAGAAGCTTGAGTGGTAGATAAACTTTACTGTATGCTTAAATAACGTTCATCAGAGCTTAGTTTTCTCCAAGGCAGAGAACAAGCTGCTCAATCCCTCATCTTTTAGCCTGAGTTACCACACAAGAAATATCATAATTTTTTTAGTTTAATCACCTAAAGCGATTATTGCAGTCCTATTGTAGAATACTTGTTCTAAAGACTTCTGTTTGTCTCAGAAAAACCTATTCTTGAAGGGATTCAGTGCTTTACAGATGACAGCACTGAGGGTCTGTCCTGTTATTGTGTGAAAAGACAAATGGTTATCTTTGAATTTGATCTTACTACATCCACCACCAGCAAAAGGGAAAGATGATAAAATGAAATAATTGAGTATTAAATCCTTGTCTGAGGCTGGTGTTCCCATCTTGATGCTATGTCTCCTTCAGTCAAAACTGAGGCCACTGCCACACCTTCCTTAACTACCAGCCCCTGTAGGTGCTGTGTGGCACAGATTTGTCTTCTGCCACTTGCAGTTTCTCAGGATTCAGTTTTACCAGAGACAGTAACAGTATTTATGCACAAAAATGATTTTACGAAAACTTACTTGGGATGATTATTGTTTGAGCAAGCACCTACACAGCTAAGTAAAAAGGTTGTATATCGAAAACCAGTGCCCTAAGTTAGTTTGTGCTGGGTATTAGTATTATTCTCACTACACTGATTTAGACATGAATTAGTGCAGCCCCCAGATTGCCTTTCTCACTTGCAATGAGTAATGTGGTGAATGCTCTTGTGTCCTGCAGAAGGGTCAAGCCACAGAAATGTATCGTTTTGACCATGACTGCAAACAGCTCTGTAGTACCCATAAGCCCAGATGACTTCTTCCCGCTTCCCCATACAAACAGATAGTAAAACACAATCCTGTCCAAGAGTTCATGGCCCAAAAGAAGGGAAAGAGAGGCTTGTGAAGGTAAAGTTGTTTCACAGGGTTCATGATCAGCGGGTTGGAAGCCTACTCCCATATCCAAAAGCATAGGCAACAATTTCTAAAAGCAGAGTGTCATGGATTATTTGCTGAGTTAAATAAGCTCTCCAAACAAAGTGTGAACTGCTGAGAGAAAACTACTGTGTCTGTTGCTACCACCTTTGAACATCAGAAAAGAGGTTTATGAAAGGTACGGCAGAAGAAGGAATTATTTACCCCTAAGTCCAATGGCTTTTCACTGCAAAATAAAATGAAATATGATTTTTTTTTCTTTTTTTTTCTCCCCAGTGTTTTCAGGATGTGGCAATGATGCGGAACTTGCACATACAAGTTCTAAAACATTTCAACAAGCTTTCAACCTATAGGAAACATCCAGAATCTTATGGGGGATGTAGTATTCAAAGCACAAACATCATCTAATTCAAAGCACAAACATTCATCTAATGCAATGTAAATAATGAGAACATACAAAGTTACACCACAAAATCTACAACAGTTTAGAAGGGATGTATATTTTCTGCATGCAGGCATAGAACAACTTCCAGCTGATATGGTATTAGGATAATTTCTGCTATAATGGACATCCTACACCCGCTGATGAATACAGGCTGTTTAAGACAAGGTACTGAATTAGGCAACTGTACTGACTTCCTGGTTCATGGCACGGATCAAGATTTATGTTCAGGTCTTGGAACAGTTCCAGTTGCATGAATTTTTGATCAGTCAAGAAATTAGGATTCTGCATAGCTATTGTCCTTCATCAGTATTTAATTAATTTGACCACATTTATTATGTTGTTGGTGCTTTCTGCAGCTCTTCAGATGCAAGTGAGACAAGGACTGTATCACAATTTAAATCAGTCTCACTTTCATTGAATATATATGGCAGCCATTTTCAATCCTGTCTTAGCATGTGGTGGTTGCATGCTGAGCACACCCACATTTCTCCTGTCCATACCAATAGAAATAGGTCTACAGGGCATTATGCAATGTGGTACCAGCAGAGAAATTTTGGCATACAGAGTGCTCAGCAAAAAACGCCCATGGTTTCTTAGAAAAACAGATAGTTCAGATTATGTTATTCATAAAATCAAATCTAAGATAAAAATGAAATGGACATAAATTTCCTCATCCTATTAAAATTGTCAACATTTCACATTTCCTTCTCTCCATGTGACAATAAAAAACTAAAACAAATTTTTAAAAACCAGCAAAAGAGAGTGTCATTAGGGCTACAGAATAGGTGCTTACTGGAGTCTTACCACTTAAGTCATTTCACTTTTCCTGCTTTTTAAAATCCTGTTTCCATGATGATTTTTTTCCATGCAGCTAATTTTGTATTGCCCTCTCTGTCAGCTGAATTCTGTATCTCCATAATCTTTTTTTCCAAGGTTAAGTTTAAAAGCCAGACCACCACATTCAAACTGCAGCCATGCATTTGACTTATACAACAATATAAGCATTATAGTATTTTTCTATTCCCCTCCTAGGAGCATAATAAAATGTAGTTTTACACTGAAAATTGTCTTTGAACAAAATGACCTGCTCTGACTCAAGCGATCCTTCCTGTGTACATGCAGATTCATATCTGCCGTCTTTGCTGGCTGAAATAAATTATAAGGAACTCAGCAGCACCAGCTCACCTACAGCAGTATGAGCTGGATAGTGTCCTTGCTCATGCATCACTTATGGATTCAGCAGCAAAGTGGAAATTGCAGATTCTTTATTACTGTTTTAGCAAGAGACAAAATGAACCTGGCCTGACTTTCATATGGAAAATTGAGTTTGTGGGTTTGCAGTTTTAGGAGCAGAAATAAATTTTAAAAAGCAAGCAAAGTCATCTTTTTCACTTGCTACTGAGAAGATCTATTTATAAGTTGAAAAGAATACGATAAACGAGGACTCAGTCATTCCTGTTTTATAACCTATTTTAGAACTGGACTGGATCAATACTGAGGTGACAGACAAAAGCATGAAGGCAATAGCCACACACATGGTTTTCACTTTAATTGGGATCCAGATGTTATATCACATTGATAGATATAGATGGATTATCTTGAATGACAATTTTAAATATTTGAGATACTCCCATTTCACTTCAAGTGATGTACCGGTTTAAGTGCATTCCTGGTTTGGGGCTTATTTATTTTGTCCAATTTTTACACTGATATTCCTTCTACAAAATCCATATCCTGCATAAGAATGCTCAAAGCAGTTCTGTGTTTATACACTGGATCCATATTTTCAGAGTCAACTGATACATACATTTGCATAGCTCCTGTGTCTTCCTCCATTAGATAGCCAATGAAATGAATTGTGTGTTTGTTCAGCTGAAGTTTTTATGTTACTTACGGTTCCCTAGAGTATTCAGATTCCTCCGCTACCGGAAGTAAAATGTCTTGCCTGCTCTCTAGTGACACAAAGCTTAGTTATTTACTTTGATTTCACTGAACTATACCTACATAAAGTGGAGGGTTTTTTAACATTTCTGGGCAGTTCACAATTCCTTGGTTTCAAAAAAAAGCTTTGTTTTAAACAAATTCCTGGAACAATTTCTTCCCCTAATTATACTAGAGATTCTCAGCACCTCTTCACACCTTCTCTTTCTAGAGACTTTTGTTGGAAAACCTGAGCCTTGATTGGGTAATGGCATCATTAACAGAACATCTCCAGAGTAAATTTCATTTTTGAGTCTACTTCTCTGAAATAAGTTATTAAGATTATCTTACGCATCATTTGCTTGATCTTTGTGTCACCTGAGAAGGAGGAAAGTACTACAACTTTATTACTTTACTCTCTTCTTCCAGCACATTTCAAATCTATGCATTTAAAAAAGTTTTGCTAGCTACAGTGCAACTTACAGTTGTAGGCAGTAACAAAGTCAGTAAATAATTGTCTATCCCACAAAATATCTGGCATGCAAATAGTTTAATGAATCAAAAAGACTACGTGGCTACCTAGTGTGACCACTTAGTCTCCCTGTGCTGCCCTCAGGCTGGTGAGGTCTAGAAACATCTTAGTGTTGTATCTTTTCTGTTCCTGTTGTCAGCGACAGGTGTCACTACCACTGTCCTGAAGAAGTACAGAGGAAGGCAGCTGCACAGCCAGACGGCTGTTGTTTTCCTTTCCAAAGCTTGGATTTCCCTTCCCATTTATCAATGTTGTTTAGGAACTTGAAACCTTAATTGAGCATTGAGACACCACAACAAAGTCCTTTCTTCCTCCTTCCTAAACCTTAGCACTGCATTGTGCTCTTTCACTTGTGTACCCCATTCAGCTTCCATTACCCTGTTTTAATTTTCTGAAGGTCCTGTGGCAAAAAATTAATTAATCATATATACAGAGAAATAATTATATTGTAACACATTACTAAAATTATTGCTTGGGGTTTGTTGTGAGTTTTGTTTATAGATGCAGGATGATACAATGAACTGGGGAGGTTCTGTCTGTAGAACTACATACTTTTGGCTCTACTTTAATAGCCAGTATAGGATGAATAGTCAAAAAAGCATAGGCAGTAAATTCCACAGAGGAAGAATGTGCAAAACCCATTTGTTTTTAAGTGGCAGTACAACAAAACGTATGTTATATCACGTTACAGCTGGTGATTCAGTCTTCACAACAGATATTGAAGTCTTGCTGCTTCCAAACAGTCACAACAGTTGTAGATGCTGAAGTTATAATCAAACCTAGCATTTGACATGTTAGAGATAACATTTATGGAGAAGGTGAGTAGTAATTCTGGAGCCAATCTACCAGCTGAAAAGGAGCAGGCTCTTCTCCCTCTCTCCCCCTACTCCTGCTACATATATGCCTTGCACTGGTTTTGGTACCCCTCAGATCCTTTGCTGATCTGAGTCAACTCATAAAACTCCCTCTAAATTAACCTCACAAAAGTAAAAGTTAGGGGAAAATCAGCTGATTCACCTCAGTAAAAAATTAAATCAGAAGCAAGAAGGAGGGATAGAAAGAGAAGGAATGATGAGATTGGAGCAGGGATGGGGAGAAGTGGAGGAAAGAGGAATGGGACCTTTCAGAAGTTGTAACCTGTCAGATGTGCTTAGGCATAACGTGTATCCTCATCCTAAGTTAGCTCTTTAAATTACTGCCAAAGGTGACTTAGCTTGTTTTAAAGCGAAGCAGCACACTTTCTTTCAGTTATGCCTCCTTCAGTGAAGAAGCCTATGAGGCTCCTTTAAGGACCATATCTTCTATAGAAGGAAGACATTAATATATCTATTTATCTGTACATTAACATGTTTCCAGCTGCCAGCTGGCTGCAGCAAGGAGCACAGAGGTCAGGTGTTCAAATCCAGGGTGGACTGGCACTGGCTGAAAATTGTTCATGCCTCTTGATTGCTAGCTGTGGTAATAAAATGTGAAGCTTATGCTCAAGGACAAAGTTCAAAACCAGAGGAGGCAAATGGGCTCACACACTGTCAGTGTCAACCTTAGCAAAGCATGCATATGAGGTAGACGGTAGAGTTGTCTTCTAGGCATGCTGCAGAAAAGGAATGGGCAAGTCCTATACATTGTTCTTGCTTTTAGCAGAGAACTCCAGAGAACTGTGTTTGTTCCTCAGTATTTGCAAAAAAAAAGGCACTTTATTTGTTGTGTACAGGTGTAGGCTGAGCAGCTTCAGTTGTTAGACCCAGGTCTAAGGACCAAACATCTGCAGGCAGTTTTAACAATTAAATCTAAATGCTTCAGAATCTATACATGAATTATTTTCTTGGCTGATCTCAGCTAGAAAGGAATCTTGAAAATAAGGTGAAAAAGCCTTCAAAAACCTTGCTTCTAGTGCAGAGAATATAATTTTAATGGATCCTTCATTTCTGTCAGCTTCCAATAATTCTTGAAGGGATATGAAAGAAGGGTATATGGGTATATATATAATGCAGAAAAATGCATGGGGGTCAGTTGCTCAATGGGTCTTTGTGTAAGAATGTAGCCACTTCAAGTTAAGCCATTGAGTTAAAAACAAATGAAATTATTTATCTCCACTCAACAGATTATTCAACTATGAGATTCTTTGCCAGGGGATGCTATGGTGCAGATGTGATTCAAAAGATAAGTAGAAAAATATATGGAAAAAATTGCCTCAGGTGTTATTGGGTACAACATAACCATTTCTTGCTCAGGGCGACCGTGAGACTGAAATTCCTGGCAGATGGGAGAATGCAGTGGGGGGTGGTGATTATATCACTATATGTTCTCTTTATTAATTTCTTCTTCCCTAGGCATCTCCAACTGGCCATGTCAGAAATACTGAACTAGCCTGCATGGTGCTCTAAGCTGCCAGACAGCTAGTCTTATACCTTAGGAGAACAATAGATGGGATAACATACCTAAGAAAATGTCATTTCTATCCAAGTGTACTTAGATCAGAGGAAGAAAGACTGACTCTATGAAACAGAAGAAAAAACAGTTTCATCTGAGGAATGGTTAGGCCATTTTTCTACAATCAGTGATAACAAGGTAAGTGGAGATTAATTTAATTTTTAGGTTAGAATAAGGTGGAGATATCTGTGTTTATTTTGCACTCTCAGATGCTATGGTTCTCATGATAATACTTGGAGATGAGAAATTTGACCTAAGCATTTTCAGTAAGGGGCTTTCTGTCGAGGTTTCTATGAAGTACTATCATATGGAGACACGCAGTTCCTTCTGGACTGTAAGAAGTCAGTTAATCATTAGACATCAGGTAATTAGTTTCTAGAATGCAGCAGGTTTTTAACTGTATGTGACTACTTGGCTTTAAGGAATTGAGTAACCTGAGATACCATTTCTACATTATTTATCAAGTAAATATATCCTTTCAGTAAACGAAGCTTTCTGGTGACAATACAGCCCTGCTGATAAGAACGGTTACTCACGTCACTGCAGTAAAAGCTACTGTGAAAGAGCATTCATCATCATAAAACAGACATGGGAAATATTGTCCTAAACAGTCAATAAGGAAGGTATCAATATTTTCAGTTCTTTCTGTGCTTCCATTCAAATCTTATGCAAGTGAAGGAGAATTTTTTCTTTACCTGGAGTTTATTATTTTTAGGTCTTCAGATACATTCAATTCATTCTAAACGTACTTCAGCCCTTCCTCTTGCTGAAGAAAATCTTGTATAATGGTTTTTTGGATGCACAGTCAGCATTTTAAAATCTCATTTCTCTTGTCTTCCCTGATTTTATTGCACACTCTTAGAATCTGTGTGAATGGTCTGCTTTCTCTTAGAAACTGTGTTTTTCAGTTTAAGTAGCATGGTATTATCAGCAAAACTATGGTACCAAAAATCATAGTCTCCCAAGGCACTACTTTTCTTCATCCTACCTACCCACAGCTTCTCTACCCAACTTGAGCTACTACTGGAAGCCACAAAGAGAACACACATTTCTTCATCAAATTTAATTTGCATTTTTAAATGGAAAGGGTAACCTGCGTGGAATACAGAGATATTGCCCAAGTATGCAGGGTTGAGTTTATGAAATTATGGAATTGAATCTGGCCGGGGATGTCAAAGACAACAAGAAGGGTCTCTATAAGTACATGGGTGACAAATGGAAGACTAGGCAAAATGTGGGCCCACTGCTGAACAAGGCGGGGGTCGTGGTTATACAGGACATGAAAAAGGCTGAGGTACTGAATGCCGTCTTTGATAGCAAAAATGAATGACACACTCACTGGATGAACAAATTCTTCAAGGAAGAACCATGTGAGGCATTCACAAGGTCTCCGTGTTTTTTTCTTTTTTTTTCATAGAGCAGAGGGAGTTTCATTTTACTCCACAGTGATAGGAGGTAGGAAATATCTTTGCAGACAATACTGTGATTTTGTACAAGGCTCATGTTTACTAGCTATTAATGCACCTGGCAAAGATCTCTCGAAGTTTCCCTTGTTTAGTCCTTCTGACTAGAATTTTACATGCCTTATTCAAATGGACAGAAATTGCCAAAGAAGAAATGAAGAAGTAAACACATGGACTTCCAAAGAAGAGACGAATTGGTTGAATTACTCTGGTTTCCTTTTTCTTTTCTCTGTTTTCTTCCATCTGTTTATCTGCAACATCCAAAACTAACACAAAGAATTCTTGCCTTGCACAAGAGAACATGAAGCTGCTCACTACGAAATGCTGAGGGATTTCATAATGAAGCAGATTTTCATCCAGTTCTTCAGAAAAAGTGTCAGTTCCAACACTTTTCCAAGGAAATGCAGACAGAAATTCATTTGATGCCAACCTGTCTTTTTAACTGCTTTCCTGACAGCCTGTGTGGGAGTTTTACGTGTTCCTCACTTCAGGACAATATGGACAATCACCATGGGACCATCTTCTGTTGCAGTGATTTTTTTTTTTTTAATTATTTTTTTGCCATTGCAGGGAAACATTTAAACTGACTGCAGAAAGACAAGTTAAATCCAACGCATGTATAGTTCTTGCTGCTGCTCAGAGTAACCACTTGTCCATTCAGAAGGAGGAAGCCTAGGCTCAAATCTCAGCTGTACTCGATTCAAAGCAGGGACTTCATCTGACTTTGTTTGTCAGTCCTTCAGAGTATGGAAGACTCTGGCATATTGTCTGGTTTGCAAGACTGTAAGAGGCCCAAATAATGTCATACCAGACAGATTATGAAATCTCACATTCCCACGCCTTAAGAAAATAATTTTTACCTGTGTCAATGCTGTAAACACTCTGAGGCAGGAAGCTATTTTAGAACATGTTTTGTATGCTTCATGCATCCAAGATGGACTGCTAGATTTGTATAAACACAAATAGTCATCCTCATAAGAATATTTTTTTTTAGTTACAATAGCAATTCACAGATACTACTGCATTAAACAGTGTATATACACAAGGCCTAACAGGATGCTCTTCCCTGAGAAGTTTCTATCAATCAGAAGCATAAGACACAGGACAACAGAATGCTAGAGGCAAAATCCCATATCCGATACCTATATGTATTTCAGCATATCCTATACTCTAGTCCATCTTTCAATCTTATAACAAACCTTATAAACCAAAGAAAGAGGTAGAAATCTTTCTTGAAAGAGTACAGATACCCGTCCTGTCACCTGTAATGCTAATATATCATGTGTACAAAAAGCGCAGATATCAGTTCCGTCACCTGCAATGCTAATACATCAGATATACTCTCTTTGTCCTCTAAACCCTTCCAGCTACATTCTCACCAGAAGTGCTAAATAAGCCCTAGGAAAACATTTTATTGACATTTTTTTGTTTTGTTTTCACCTGCTGCAACTGGATCCAAGTTTTTACATAAGAGCTGAAACTTAAATTTCTGGAATAAACAAGTTGTTTTCTTTTGTAAGTTTGTTTAACAAATGTTGGATGTTCCTTTTTCCCCTCTTAACACATTGAATTAATGTATAGCAGGCAGACTGTCTCCAAGGATGATTATTGAAATCTCAGGTTTCTAGGCACTCAGAGACATTCAGCTCATGGAATTTCCCAACTACAGGAAGACACACAGCAGTCCTACTCTCACCGTGATCAGCAGGACTGGTGCAACCTTAAATACACTTCTTGTGTCTCAAGCCACAGCAGAAAGCTAGTTACCCTGAATTGTCCTGGGATGGCAAAGTTACAGTCATAGCGTTATTTCCCCTCAATGGATATTAAACCACAGCATCACATTTTATCTACTATCAGACTTTGGTTAGGGATTTTCTGTCAGTGGGGTGCTGAAAAAAGCTACCTGTCCTGGTCTTGTCTCACAAGTACCTTAACTTTTTGGTTTTATTATTTTGCCTGGTTGCTTTAGCTTCTTCCTCTTGAAATAAAATGTCCTTTTTATGCGTTTTCTATGGTGTTGTCCCACAGAGTGCACAATCGATCATAAACCTTTGATTAGTTTGTTTTTAAAAAGAACAGTGTGATAAAAAGATTGTTGTAGCAGTTTTCTCTGGGGGACACAAAATTCATTTGCATTCCACTTTGAAAGCCTAGTTGGCCATTGTTTGAAAAATTCCCCATAGAGTTTTGTTGCACATCACTGAATTCTCCTGCTACTGTGCAAAGATTTGAGAAAAAAAGAAAAAAAAACTTTTCAATTTAAATATCTTAAATTGTAAGACATTTGATGTGTACATCCCTCCATTTTAGATGTGTAGGTACTTGTAAGCATGGACCCTACAGCTGTCAGGATCACCTCTCAGCAGGAAAATATATCTAAAGTATCACATTCCCATCTGAAGGGAATGCCATACATTTTAAGGGTTGGGTAGGTTTTTTTGTTTAATTTTAAGCTTGCTTGTTAAATGATGAGTGGATATTAAGCAGGACAAGAAACTGGTCTGTCCATCAGATCAATTTGCTTCAGCAGTGCTTAGTTTTGCTTTCCTTTTCAATAGCTTCCAAAGTACAGCTGGATTATTATGACAGAGCCACTGGAACAGACAGTATTATCATTATAGAGGTACATGTGGAAATATGCTATGCATTGGCCATCTTCATGCCGTGCCTAAGATTTCGTTTAGACTTTGGTAACTACTCGCTTAAGGCTCAGACTTCATTGCAGTAGTTATGACTTGACAATATTCAGAGCTTATTCATGCTGACCTTGATTCAAGCTTGTTGGTCCTTTAGGACCAGACTTGGAGCTTCCCTCCACAGGCTGCAGAGGCTGAGCCTTTGGGGCATCCTGCTTCACTGTGTGCTTGATCCTCAGCCTGGATTGTGAGTGAGGCAGTCTCAGGCTTTCACACATCCCTGGTCAACCCCTTTCAAGAATCAGAGGTACCTGAAAGCAGAGGGAGATATTTCATTTCCTTCCACAGCCTTTTCTTCAGCAACTGCCCCTCCTTAACCATTCCTAACAAGCTAAACTGTCTGGTTTAGCTAGGTTTAGGGTAACCTTTGGTCTTGCTCAAAGGCCAGGAACTAGGCTTAATCATAAAGCCACCTTACATTCCCCCAAAATCAGGGTCTTCTTCGTTTATACACTGCAAGTTAAGCCCTAACTTCATACCATTTGCCTATAAATAGACTAATCCCAGGATTTACCTGTTCCTATGTTATGTTATAGAGTGGGGCTTTTTGTTGGTTTTGTTGCTGTTCTTGGGGTTTTTTTATGAAACTGTCTGCTTTATGAATTAAGTGGTAACATAATTCTGCTAGGCAAAATACTAGTGGTAACATAATTCTGCTAGGTAAAAAACTAAACAAGCTGAAAGAAAGCACCAGGTAGGTATCATAAATCAAGAGAAAGCCTGATGAATCCCAAGGTCTGCATTTCTAGCTTAGCACAAAGCCTGTGACCTGTTACCGGTATGACAAAACCATATTCACTGGACTACATGGCTTTACATTCTACAGCTTAATAGGAATCACCAGCCCCCTTATATCCTGATGAAACATGTGAAATTCCCATTTTTCTGAGCTAGAAATGAGATTAAAATCCAGTCTGTGACTGACAGTCCTTGAGTAAAAAAAACAGTTTACCAGAAGAAAACATTTTTTCCTCTCCATTTCGTAGAAAAAAATTCATAATGAGTCAGTCTTGCTTTGGATTTCTCTTGATCTGTCAATGAAGCAAATGACAAAAGTATAAATACAGGTAGAAACTGGAAAGTCACTTGTGTATTCAGGACTTCATTACACCAAGTGAGTCATATTTATGAGTATTCAGTTAGTAGAAATACCTCTCTAGCAGCTGATGCAAACTATGTATCTTTATTATTAGGAAAATTTCTTCCCAAATTTTGGTTACATTCAAATTAATGAGTAAATATATTAAACACATTTTTCCTATATGCACCAAGAATCAGATAAATCAGTGCTTACATGTCTAAACCACCAAGAAAACAGCCATTATTCATTATTATTCAATCTATATTTTTAAATTAGCTATATAGTTGGGAAACAAAACATTTCCAACAGTATGACTCAAAAAATGATGCAAACAAAAGAAGTGGATCTCCATACTGTGGAAAGAGTCATGTATGAGAAGAATGATGCTGTCCCCTATTTCCTGTAATATTTAATACAAAGTATGAAAAATATGTCAAACTAATAGCCCTGCTGACTCATTATCTTCTTTCCACAGGTACAAAATAATCTCTGAAAGGACCTGCATTACCTGTGTGCCTCAAAATCCAAGCCTACAGGGGCCTGCTATAGGAATGAGAGAATTTTCAGTCTCCAGCACCACTGAAGTCAACAGAAGTCCTTTCACTGATGAAAATGAGCAGAGATCTGGCCCTCCATCATACTCCTCTGGTGACTCCACCATGCAGACTGTCAATAGTGCCAGATGCAATGGTGAAATAACTTCAGTCTCAAAGAAAGAAGTTTCTACCTTGATTTACAACCAGTTCTGTAGCATTTTGTGCCTTCTTAAACCAAATGCAGACCATTCAGGACAAATTTTTAAGTAATGCTGAATCTCCAGTCACAACAAAACACAAGAATATTCTGCCTTTTATTCCTTCTCACAGACCATCATTTATGTATTACATCCCTGTGGAAAACAGATGAGTCAGGATGAAAAACCTTGAACAATAGGCCTGCTTAGACCACACTCTGTTGCTAAAGATGTCGGCTGTTTGCATGGTGTCATTGGGATCAGTTCAGATAGCTCAAACTATAAATCAGACTTCTATACATTTATTTATTTTGAGACCAGATCCAAGTGTTATTGAAGTGAACAGCATTCTGTTAACATCACCATCCTGTGTCTGCTCAGCCATATACTTACAAATATTTAGGTGCTTCAAGAGGTTTTCAGAAGCAGCTGTGTTAATAACTGAAAACTGATGTCTCTACTAATGTTAAACAGCTTTGCAAGGTCTTTCTACAAGCACTTGTTATTGTTCTGACAGCTGCCTACAAGAATTAAGTTAGAGTTGAAAAAAAATCATAAAAAGGTCAGATTCTGACCCTCTCTGTCTTGTTGAACATCTCTTACTCCAGTGTGTTGATCCAGAGGTGAAATGTCATTTGATCAAAAATAAAGCATGGGGGACTTAATTCAAAAAATATTCAACTGTAAATGCATGTCAGAGTAACATTATCCATCTTGACACTGCACAAAATGAAGATTTATACATTGTAATGACTGTCACAAATCTTTTTCTAGAAAGTAGGTAGAAAACTACCTCAAGAGATAAACCTTTCAATAAACATTCAACAGAAGTGACAGACATGTAAGTTAGAATTGTCTTATAACTAAACTTCTCCTAGTCACACTTGTGAAAAGAGCCCAAACACAATCACAGACTGGGCTATGTTCTTTGGGGCTTGTGGCAGAAAGAGGAGTTCTCATTTGTGGATATGACTATGAGATCTCATAACATTGTGCTAAACAGTCTTCTGGTATGGGCTCATGTGTCACAGATAAACATTTGTCTACATTTTATACTCTAGGATCACGTAAGTGCACATGCAGGTCACGCTGATGAGCATGCTGTGTTCAAATTATGTTCTTGTTTTGATTGCTAGTTCTTGTGTAATTAACAATAGTTAATCTCCAGTTTAATATATTGTTTGAATGAAGGACAAGCACAAATAGCATGACATCTCACATGATTACATGCTCCAGCTGTAAGACAATATCTTAACTATGTACACCTTCATGTGCATCCCTTTGCAGGAAAATCTCCATCAACTCACTTACTTCATATATATGCAGGAGAGTTCTGGCGGGTTGGAAATTTGAATTTAAATGCTGTCGATTGATTTGTGAGGTTTGCCAATGACTGTGATGTATGTAGCATTAAATTTGCTGTGCTACTGTACATGGCTTTCTCAAGAAAATTTTGTAAAGGAAGAAGAAAGGTATGCAAATTAGAATGTTGTAGAACACTTCATCTATTCATTAAGGATATACTTGCATTATCACTTTGTAAATCAATTTAAGAAGCGAAGAACTATTAAAATGATTGTACTCAAAGCTTTCAATCAAGACTGATCACCCATTAGTCCCATTTCAGAATCACAAATGAGTATTTGGCTTCTGTCCTGAAGCCTCATTGTTCACATTTTATATATATCTGCTTATAGACACACATGGAGAAGAACAGAGATTCAGCTCCAGAACTATAGCAATCACATTAATTCTACTCATCCAAATATCTGAAAGAACTTTGCAAAAAAGACAATATTCACATTTTTAAGATGGGAAATGAAAATAGGAACAGTTTGATCCAGTTTGGACTAGAATCCAAGCCTCCTGAGTACAAAGCCAGCAGTCCTAGTAAGCAGACCATACTGCCTACTTTAAAGTATGGCAGACACAAGTAAACCAAGTCACCTGCTCTCAGATCCCCCTCAAGTGTCCATCTGAGGTTTGCACTCCAAGTACAACCTGCAGTGCCCCAGACTCTGTCAGCACAATTCAGACAGTGAACCTAAATCCAAGGAAGCCATGCTGGCACAAACAGTGTTCTAGTCGTAGACACATTCATTATAACTAAGCCTTCACCATCTGTTCCAGCCTGTAAATGCAACAAAAATGAACATAATTCACAACTCAATCATGTCATAAGAAGTAAAATATAAATGATTTAACTGTATGTCTTTTACTCAATACAGCCACTGTGCTTTCATTTACAAATGTTTTAAACACAAATCATGAAATCACTCTTCTTCCCCAATAGTTATGTAAGAAATCTAAAATCCCTTTTCTGTATCTCTTTTCAAGCAGTAATGGAAAATTTAAGGATGTGCTCATAAAAGAACCTTTCCTCCTGCTGCCTGAGTTTCACGTGCTGCAATACAAGACACATTATTCACTATGCTTGTATTTTCCAAGCCACTAACAAAAATCAGTATTCAACAACCCAACACAGAGTACATCAAACTGGATGTCAGACCCCTGGGAGGTAAACATTAAAAGGACAAGATCCTCTCTTAAATATCTCTGTTGCTGTGATGTCTGTAAAACCGTTTCAAAAGCATTGATTCAGCAGCTGGTGTGTTGAAACAACATCTCAACATGCTCACGAATGTTGTCCCATGGTCTGCTCGTCTGTATTTTTGTGTCTTACAGACACTTTATATGCCCTTTCTATCACAGACTAAATCTTTCTGTGCTTTTGTGCCACCTCTCAAAACTGGCTTTATTCCACAACCAGGTATACAGGTGGAATTGCACTAAAAGAAACAGCAAATATTGGTCCAATCTTACAAATTCAGTAATAAATTCTCCATCCCATTTATACAGTATAAAGGAGACATTATCCAAAGACACATGCCCAAAGAACTCCTCTCTAATTCAGCGACTGCTCAAATAACCTGTGCACTGGTTGGTCCCTAAGCTAGAGATCAGGAGGTAGAGTTTTACACCAGCATCCCTGGTCTAGAACCCTAAATCAGGAAAGGTATTCAACAGGAGACAGCAGCAGCTGGAGGTCCCGTTTAACCCAATTATGCACAGAGGATTAAGCAGTGACCTTTTGTCCCTGTGTATATCTTCTGCCATCACAGCTTCATTTATGTAGGGGAAAAATCTAGTTACTGAGGTAAAAAGGCCATGAAGCATAGAAAATATATGTTGCAGATGGTTGTGTACACAAATATTTTTATTAACACAATAAACACAAAGTGAGGCAATGGCACAGATCATGCCAGGGTGGCAGATCTAACCTTTTTAAAAGGAATATTGTCAAATATGTTATACTTATAATATAATGTCAAATACATATTATATTGTCAAATACAAACCAGTTATTTTGTATAATGTGAGGTTATGTGTACCTAACCCACACAACAATTTACTAAACCTTCATTCT
The DNA here is from genome assembly GCF_047370975.1 of Nipponia nippon. Lineage (NCBI taxonomy): Eukaryota > Metazoa > Chordata > Aves > Pelecaniformes > Threskiornithidae > Nipponia > Nipponia nippon. Next base: position 261,001 of record NW_028262402.1, read on the forward strand.
GTTAAATAATTAAAGTGATTACAATGATGCCATTGCAGTATTTTATGAAGCAATAAGCCAGTTGTCAAGTGGGTAAACTATGAGGTCAAAGGGAAGGAACATGTTTGTGTAAATGCGATACCACATGACCTACTCAGCTTGAGTGTTTCAATAAGCATACATATTTATTTCTTTGCTTGTTTAAAGTGAATAGTTATTTGTGCACTGAATGCAAAATGATGAAGTACAAGGGTGTACTTGTTTTGGTCAGGATGGAGTTAAATTTCTTCATAGTAGCTTGTTTTGGGCTAGCATCTGTATGGGGCTCAGCTGCTGGACAGGGTTAAATAACAACACAGGGAGACAGAGAAAATTATTATGCCAACATGGCAAAGCACACTTCCCTAGAAAAGCCATCATATTATTCAGGTGGAGAAAAGTTTGAACTACAAATCCCACTTTCATTTGTTCAGTAGTGTAATAAATAAACTAATAAGGGGAAAAATCCAAAACAGTGGCAACTACAACCACTGTCCTGAGAAAATTCTCCCCTACTTTTGAGTTATAAGAAAAATAGTTCTGAATCATCCAGAAAAAGAAACTTTCCATACCTCTGTCATAAAGAATTAAAAGTTAAAGTTAAAAGATTATACCTAGGCATTCACATCCTACTGTGGGATACACTGAGGACGAATGTCTGATTTAGTTGAAGACCATTTTTTTGCATCTAATTGCTTCCAGATGATGACTGTCTAGGCTGAGTGTATTCTGCAGAAAGCTGCTCTCAGGCACCTGCTTAAGCTGAGAGACACCATGTGTAGGTGCTCAGAAGGAGATAATTCCAACTCATTTAACCTCTGAGTAGAAAGTATGCTTGTCCTTTGGGTTAAGAAGCTATGTTTTGATGCAAGATATATGAATCTAATTCTTTGCCTCTGTTTTTCAGGTAATCATAGGCAAACCACAGGGAAACCATTTCCTTATTCAGTGCTTGAGTTCACCTTTGAGGAAGTGGGAAAGTGGAAAGGTTTCTTTGTGCATCCCAACCACACTCGTTCTCCATTCCTATAGTGTGTTTTTATAATATAGTTTTTTAAACAGGGAAGTCAGTCAATATGTGACTGTAAAATGCTGCTGTATTAAAAATGTGGTCAAATTCAGATCCCTTTTATGGTAGGGTGAAGGACAGCTAAAAGTCATTGATATACTTCTTCCATTAGTATGCAACATACCTTAAAACACTAAAAACTCATTATGTAAATTGGGATAGTATATTAATGAGCAATGTTTTGAAAACCATCAACTGCTTAAGAAAATCATCTTTTCGTTTCAGGCCATAAAATTTATATTATGTGTATATCTGTTTAACCTTATTAATTACAGTGGTTCCTCTGAACCCACCAGGGGTTTCTTATTCACAGTATAAAATTCATCGTGACCATTAACCTTTACAGCATTGGATTCAAAGTACTTGCTATTCATCTTCTGGATCTGGCCTGCATTAACGCTACTGGTGAAGTCAGTATTTTTCAGATTAGATATAAACTTGGAGTTCTGACTGCTGATGACTCTCCTAGATTTCATGATACTCTGGAGTCTTGGACAGCTTCTCTTCAAACAATTGTTTTGGTACCATCTAATTTTTTCCTTTCCTGAAAGAATGTCCTTCATGGACATCCTTGGGCCTGGCTTGAGGCACTCTTGCTGCCTTCGGGTTATACAATGGGCAGCTATGATTCAGCATCTCCTTGAACTGCTACTTGATTTTGAACAACTGCTATGTTTCACAGTAGGAGTGACTGCATTTCAAAGAATGATGACCCAAGCTTTTTAGGTACAATTTTAGTGTTTATTGATTATTTTCCTTGCTCTTATCTTGTTGCTAATTTCTAAAGAAACCTTCAGTTTCCTGATGAAATGCATGCAAATTTTAAGTATAAGATACTGTTATGAGTTTGCAGTTACTTTGACAGCTGACAGACATTCTCAGATACAGAGAATGTCTCACTATTTACTGAGGCTTGCTTCATCATGTCTACATAACTTTCAAATTAAAAAATCAGTTTTTCATTTCCAGTCTATTTCTAAAATAGTATTTTAGTTTATTTGTCTTTCATATATGAAGTTAATTATTGTCACATTTGTCAGTTATCATTTATTAAGTTGCCCATACGCTATATGAAAACCTCAGATGTCATCTCTGAATTATAATGTTTTTAGCATATCAAGCAATGATAGTAAGAGGCAAACAGAAATGATGAAAGGTTTTTTAGTAATCTTAATAAACATGTTGGCTGCATCTTTGTTAGCTAAAATAATGAGCAATTATAATGATATTTTGATCAGGGTTAGCCAAGCTACTATAAAGTCATTTACTTCAAAGGCAACACTTCTAATTCTTCTTAAATTTCCTGCAAGCTGTGATGTTTACAGCCAATCATGGCTGATGGTAGGAAAAACAGTATCTAATTGCAATTTCTGAAACATTTCACCAGACAAATGTGTTGGTAAAGAGGGTGACTGAAGGAGGAATTAAAAATAAAATATAATCTTCACAGAAGTTTAATTTCAAATAATTAGGAAATTCACCTGATCCTACTGATATGATCATGACTAAGTGAGTATGAATTTTATCTACCGTAATCTATCAATTGAGTCACACTAAACCTCCTTAGCATGCCCTAACAGCAAGTTAACACATTAGCTTAACCAGTCATGGAGGTCATAAAGTTAAGATACACATACAGAAATGAGACTCAAGACTTCACCTGCTTCTTTTTATTCAAAATGGAACAGTGCTAACAGAGTGTACTGGTTTGGCTGGAATAGAGTTAATTTCCTTCACAGTAGCTTGTATGGTGTTATGTTGTGGATTTGTGACCAAAACAGTATTGATAACACACCAATCTTTTAGCTATTGCCGAGTGGTGCTTGCACAGCGTCAAGGCCTTCTCTGTGTCTCACTCTGCCCCGGCAGTGAATAAACTGGGGGTGGGCAAGAATATGGGAGGGGAAACAGCTTCAACACCTGACCCCAACTGACCAAAGGGATATCCCACACCATATGATGTCATGCTCAGCAATAAAAGCTGGAGGAAGAAGGAGGGAGGAGGACATCCAGAGTTATGGTATTTGTCTTCCCAAGTAACTGTTATGTGTGATGGAGCCCTGCTTTCCTGGAGATGGCTGAACACCTGACTGCTGATGGAAAGTAGTGAATTAATTCCTTGTTTTGCTTTGCTTGCATGCATGGCTTTTGCTTTACCTATAAAACTGTCTCTATCTCAACCCATGAGTTTTCACACTTTTACCCTTACGATTCTCCTCCCCACCCCACCAGGGGGAAGTGAGCAAGTGGCTGGGTGGAGCTGAGCTGCCTACCAGGGTTAACCGCAACACAAAGACTGATATACGCACATTATCACGTCTTTGAATCTGTCTCAAGTTGGCGTTTACAGAATTTTTAGAGATATATGCTGAAGATCTCACTCAACATATCTCACAACCTGGTCATTGACCAAAGTCCTGTGTTATTACTGAAGTGAAATGTAAGCAATACAATGTTGAGAAACTAACCTTTTCTTGTTTTCTTTTCTTTATTTTCTAGCACGTAACAACTTAACAATTTTGACAGTTTGTGATAAGCGTCCAAAAATCCAAATGGCACTCTTTAATGAATTATATGTTTACTGAACACATACCAACCAGTCAGCCTCTCTTCTGTGTCCAGTAAGATCATGGAACAGATCTTCCTGGAAGATATATTGAAACATACAGAAGACAGGGAGGTGATTAGAGACAGCCAACATGGCTTCACCATTGGCAAATCATGGCTGGCTAATCTAGTGGCCCTCTACAATGGAGTGACTGCATCAGTGGGAAAGAGAAAAGCTACAGATGTCATCTACCTGGACTTTTGCAGGGCCTTTGACACAGTCTTCCACAGCATTCTTGCAGCTAAATTGGAGAGATATGGCTTTGATGAATGGACTAGCAGATGGATAAAGAATTGGCTGGATGGCCTCATCAAAAGAGTTACAGTCAATGGCTCAATGCCCAAGTGGAAATCAGTAACATGATCTATCATTCTATGAAGAAGGAACAAGAAGATAAGGAGCACCCAGGACATACTGGAAGAGGTTAGAAGGAACCACTCTCTTAAAGTATGAAGCATTGATTTAGAATTGATCTATGATTTCAGCTTTCCAAATCACAGAATTTCTTGACGTTGGAGATTTACACTCTACTAGTGTAAATGGAGTTGTAATATCAGTATATTAAAATGTAAAATCCAGTCTCTCACATTCTGTAGAGGTAACTGCCCTGACCTGGTACAGAACCTCCAGTTACAACATCTAAACTTTTAAAACTGGATGTTGAAAATCTGGTTTTCCTGAGTTCCTAAATGATTGCAATTCTCTCTAACTACTCTCTACTTGCTAACTTCAGTTGTCTCTTACCTGCTTAACAGAGGAAAATTAAACCACAAAAAAATGTAGTTCATTGTTCTGCTGCTACATGGCTCCCAGCTGATCCTGAATGTGGAAGCACTTAACTAGACTGTGCTTACACTGGGGCTGCAAGTTCTACCATTTGTGAAACAGACAGATGTTATACAAAAGAAATTTTAACTATCTACATCAACATCAGCCAATGCAAAAATTAATATATACAGATCATAGATATAGAACAATGACTCTGTCAGATTAAAAGGGTTTTTTTTTCTTGGGTCTGGGGCTTTTTTTTAATGTTTATGAGACAAAGCAAAGCTACTTTACATCACAAACTGAATAATGGAGCCTGAGATCAAGAAAAAAAATGTGCAAAAGATAGATTATGTTGAACTTTTGTGATCAGAAGAAATTTGAAATGGTTTATACAACATTTCTGTAGGATTTCAACATCTGATTAACATCGATACTGCATGCTCATCCTAAAATGAAAATTTCTAATTGAATTTTTTTGAAAAGTACTGAATTACTTAACTTCAGAGTGACATGAGTGGCTACATCTGTCAAACCCATCACAAGGCCTTGTGGAAGTGTTAGTTCTCCCTCACAAATGTCCCACACTGTGTAACACTACAGCAGCACTGGAAGACCCAGACTAAGTATCTCCACCCAAAATGAAACATTTATTTTGACTTTTCTGCATATTTTATTGTTGCAACAAAATCCCTTTTTCCTCCAGTTGAAGTGTATTACTGAGGAAACTACCTTTTCTATCACAAAGAACACTAGTGAAAAATACTGTCTGATCCAGCATGACTTTGGACTTCTAAAGCAGAATATTGGTACTGGAGGCTGGGGCAAGCACAAGAATCTTTGCCCTCAAATACGTGGTTTCTTATGTGGGCCAGCAGAGAGAACAAGGAAGGACGGTATTGGTGCACAGCTAGGCTTTGGAGTGTGTTACTTTTTCACCGCTTTTCCTGCCTTTTGCTTTTTCCTGGGGGGATAGCGAGGGGTACCTCCTGAGCTCTTCCCTTGGTCCTGTTCTACATCTTGCCTGGGTGAGACTGCTTAACAGCTGAGCTCCCCTCCATCCTCCTGGGAGCACTTTCTTGCCATCCAGGTTCTTGCAGGCTGAATCGTGTTTGCAGACATCTCAGACACATGTAACAAGGTGATCACGGGGGCTCACAGCAGCCAACTTTATCAGTTAAGCCAACACAGGATCAACTGCCAGGAGCACGCAGCAGGACAGTGACTGCGTGTTTAGTTACGGTGCTTACTGCTTGCTACAAATAGTTCTCAAGGCTACAAATTTTAACGTGCATCCCATACACTAACCTTCTCTGTGTTCGGAATTACCTGTGTTAGGGATTTCGGAGACACATCAGAAACAAAAAAATTGTGTCCTAAATGTTATTACATTTTCCTTCCTTCTTTGACTGCCTTCAGTAATTTTTCCCCCTCTCCAACAAAAGGATCACCCAAAATACAAACTGAATGTGTCTAAAACCAGTTTCCAAAATTTTGAAGAACACCACTTATATTTTTTTTCCTGGGTTTTGGCGATTCTTTTGGTTGGTTGGTTGGTTGATTGGATGGTTTTGTTTTGTTGTTTATTTATTCACTTTAAACTTACCTGTAATATCCATATGTATTATTAGTGTTCATACAAACAGTGCTTCTAGTATTACCTCCTTTTCCTATCCCTAATTTGCTGTACCTTTCCCTTTCTTCCTGCCCTCCTTTTATAATACCCATTTTTACATGAATGCATAGGTCTTTTTTTCCCCCCTGATTAAATGAACTCTAATTGGTCTTCAGGTTGTACATTTCCTCTGATTCTACATCAGCAAACTGTACATTTTTCACTAATCCGTTATGCAGAAATTGTGTTAGGAATTATCTTCTTGCTTGAGGAGTACCTGGTCAATCTTTTACTCATTACTCCTCTATAAGCATCACCCTAGTGCTTTTTCAGAACCTTTTCCATTGTCATGGCTGCAGCAGGATTTCCTGCAGGAGCAGCCGCTGTCAATATGGGCCTGGGGCTCTGGGGGACCTTGGCCAATGGTTGGGGGTGCGGGGGCAGGGAAAGGTACCAGGAGAAGGGGGAGAGAGCAGCACCAAGAGACCATTTCAAGAAAACAGTAATTTATTTCCTTTTTCTTCAATAAAGAGTTGAGGGAACCCTACTAGCATTGCTGGTGGGGCAGCCTCTTGCAGGGCTGGGGAGAGTCCTGGGGGCCGGGATGTGCTGCATTGGTCCTCCAAATCAGAGCTTCAAGGACTGCTGGAGGAAGCCAGGCTAGAGTCAGGAGTCCTTCCCCGGGAGCTGGTGAAGCTGGAGCTGGTGCAGCTGGAGCTGGTGGAGCTGGAGCTGGCCACAGGACTGTTGTCCTCCTCCCCGGCAGCATGGGAGTGCAGCAGTCTCCAGGCCTCCTCAACTGCACTGGCACACTGATATTGATGATGCCAAGGACCAGTAGTGCTGTATATTCCTCAATGTAGTCCTGCAGCATCTTGACCATGACCTCCCCAACCGGACTGTAGATGCACAGTGTGTGCAGGATTCTGCTCTCTGCACTCTTTGGCTGCCACCACCAGCTCCAGCTGGAGGGACAACTAACACTTCCACAAGGCCTTGTGATGGGTCTAACAGATGTAGTCACTCATGTTACCCTGAAGTTAAGTATTTCAGTACTTTTCAAACAAATTCAATTAGAAATTTTCATTTTGAGATGAACATGCTAATCAGATGTTGAAATCCTACAGAAATTAAACAGGAAATACACTGGGCTTAGAAGTTTGATCTATATAATTGAAATGCACTGTCGTTTTGCTCACATGCACAGGTTACTTTGTTCACAAGGAAGGTTTTATTGCCCTCAGTCACAAGCAGAGGAGAAAACTAATGTAACTATTTCTGCTAATTCAGACTGTTTAAATGAAGATTGAAGTGTAAAGGTAAATTGTGATAACAGTATAACTGTTGTAATAAGTGGTAATGTCAGCTTAATGGAAGTGGTGTTGGGAGTCATTAAGGACTAATTTACACACAGCACAACTCCTCTTGCCCCATGGGACTAGAGCTGACAGAAGCTTTGGACTAAAGCTAACAAGGAACTGTGCTGAAAAAGAAAGCCTTAGGCTGAGGCTTAGCTCATTGAATTGGGATTGCTAGTAAGCCAATTACAGGGGAAAGACACTCTAGGATGGTAATTCTGGGGCTCACCTGGTCATCATTGGAACGCTAGCACATCTAGTTTATTTTTGCTCTGATTTAGTCTCACTCTGCCCACACTGAGAGGGAAAGTCATCCTCTGGCCCACTTCAAACACTGCACAAATGAAGGTAGCAGCCGCTGAAACCTGTAATACTCATCAGCACAACAAGATGCTGAGTTTTCCCAGTAGGGATTAGCCTTAAGAAAATCTAATTGTAAGAAAAGATACTTGGTTTGTGAGTTTATTGACACTGTACCTATTCTTCTGTGACTTTACATCATTTTTCCTTATGATACTGAGATGTTCATCTGAATCAGATATTCTAATTTCAACAAAGGACACTGCACATTACCCACAGATAGAACTTCTTGTGACACTTACCTTCTAGGTTTATCCAGTTCATGTTCTGCATCCTCACATCGAGGCAGAATTCCTCATTTGGGACTCTGAGAAAACGTTTTTAAAAGATTCTCTCAAAATATTTCAAATAACAAAAGCTGCTTCTTCATTTCACCTGATTTAGATAAATCAGTCAAGTTGAGATGATTTGGAAAACACTAAAGAATGAAAACCATTATTATTAATTCATTTGGGGAATAATTGATTAATTACTTTGTCTTATAGTAAAAAGGCAGATGAGTTTGGGTTAAAACAATGGACTAGGACTCCAGAGATCTAGATTTTAGTACTGTCTCTGATACAGAAATCCAGTTCTGACCTTGAGTTTTTAGTCTTTTCATCTGTGCATCTCAGTTCCCATCTGTTTACCTTCAGAAAAGTGAAGAATGAGGGCATGATTGCATGAGAAATTCTGTTACTATGGTAATGGATGCCACAAAAGATCCTATTAATAAATATTTTAAAAATCTGCATCCACCTCCTTACCATCTCCTCAATAAACCCTACCCTTCCCACTCCATATTATTTTGCATTAGTATTTTAAGGAAAGGTATGCACATTTCAGATGTTGGGCTTTATATAAGGCAATCACATCACCCATATACCCTAGCTCATGGGAGGAAAATAAAGTATTTGTGCATTTTATAAAATATTATAGACATGCCTTACTCAGATATAAACACAGCAATATATAAATATAGCAATTCTCCATATACGTGCCTTTTTTGTTTTTTTAGGAAGACGAAGGAATCCTTAATTAGTAAGGATCAACAATTTCTTATTTCCAAAATTTAACTCCATTTTTAGTTAACTCATGCATTCAAAAGGATTACTCAAGCTAAACAACATTTGGATAAGGTACATAAGGAAGAAAAAGAATACTGAAGCATGTGAGATACAAATTTCCTATTTTTCTTAGACTATTTCACATGGCTCTGTGCACTGAAGTTTGCATTGGATAGACAGGGATGAAACCTCCATAAGACACTTTCAATTTCTATCTGGTAACAGTGGGTAGTGTTTGCAGTAAACCATGTCTGAAGTAATGGCATTTATTTGGCATTAGCGAGCAGCTATCCCCACTGCTAAATTTGTTCAATAAATTCATAGAACTCTGGCCATGTCACACTAACATATATGGGCATTTCAGTTAAACCTGTCCTTTAGAGATTAATACAAAACAAATACTACTTTTAAATGTATGTTTAAATGAAGACACTGGCTAAATGATATAGGTTGCTATTGGTATAAATCTAGCCATTCAGACAATGAGACGTTAGTTTAAAGCCATCACAGGTAACATTGCAATGAGCACATGATGTTCACAGCATCTCAGCTCAGCTTTTCAAAATGTAACAGCTGAAAAACAGTCAATTTATCTCAAAAGAGTCTGGTATTAAAGTTACATCTTAATGTCAGAGCAATATAATTGGATCTAGATGAATATCATTATTGTTTAAGGACATTCAGTGTTCCCAGTAATATGCAACTAAATATATATTTACATAACCATAAGATAGTAAATTAATTGATCAATGAAAATACCTTTAGGGTTGCTTGGAGAAGAATTACTAGTGTTCTAAAATACAATATTTACTAAAACTTTTAGAACTGCAAACAATAACACGGGCTGGTTTGATTATAGAAAAACGCTAACAAATAGTTTTATTTCCCACTAGGTCCTGTAGTCTTAATAAGTGATTAAAAAAAACATATTAAAGTTTTGGGGTTTTTATTCAATTATGGACATTGCTTTATCTTGTCTGTCCTATTATATCCAGAGCTGGTAAATGCTGCGGAAAAAAATAAAACTGCATCTACAACTTTTCTAGTTTTAGGTCTATGCTTCTCATTGGAGATCTGCAGTCCTGTTAGTGACCTTGTACAACAAAATCTGAATGTTCTTAGACCGTTAGTCAATATATTTTTTACTTTATAATGAAAAAATAAGAAAAAAAATATTTTTGGCTTTGAGTTCCCACACGAGGAAGGAAAAGTCACCTAACCCTTGCTTCTCATACAAGATTTCTGAACAAACAACATCAAATACTTCAGATCAAGTTTCCTTTAATTTCAGTGAAGTTTGATACTGTCTCATGTCAGATCTGAAATCTCTTGAGGAGAACCTATTCATTGACATCAGTTCTGGGTCTTTTCTAAGACACACATGTGCTGTGGTCAGTGGGTGATCTCTTGGATAACAGTTAAAAATCATTGGCAACCTAAAAACCCAGAGTTCACTTCCAATACTAGTTGATCAACAGTAGCAGACAGAAACCCAGTACTTTCCCAGTAAAAACTGAAAACACTTAAATATACTTTACAATTTTATCATCTTCTTGCTTTTCTGAAGTTTATTTATCCAACCACCACCTAGAGGCAGAATTGTCATGGATCTAGACTCACCAGCTCCTCTTCCCAAAGGAAAACAAACTCACACATTAACACTAAGAATTTCTGTGCCAGGCAGATACAGAAATACATGTTTATATTGCTTTGGCTGTGTTACCCATTACTTGTTCTACTTCTCATTTTACAGTTTGCTAACACAGCGATCAGTCCTAATATTTGTAATAAGCTGAAGCAAAGGAAATCTTGATATCCATGGCTAGATTCACATACCTTCATGGACAATGTAAAAGTCTCCTTTAAGTATGAGGAGTCTGTTGAGTATTGAAAACGGAAAAAAAGACATACGATTAGCTGACAACCACACAATCAAAATCATGAAAACTTAACAGATTGAGGTGGAACTCTTTCAATGGTTTTTTTCAAGCCTCTTGGTGGTGAGGGAGAATCTCACCTTTATGTTCTTACATAAATTTTTCCCACAAGCATGCTTCCTCCAGGACTTCATGCCAGAAATAACTGTGGCCACGTAAGTGTGCTGAACTGCTCAGATATTATTAGTAGGACAAAGCAGAAATAAAATTGAGTTTGGATCAGCAGATCCGTAGGCATAAATCCTGCTTAAACTAATAAAAATTTGTTAGAAATGGACTTGAGAAGACTGAACTGAAAATCTTCCATATGACTGCTAGGAAAAAGCAAGAAGAAGAATGTAAGGCTTATGTGCAATATTCATGTCGCTATCACAAGAATGGAGTGTGATTCAGCTAGATTTGTCGCTAATAACAAGCATCTAAGGATATTGCTGGATAATCAGGTATCTCGCAAGACAGAATTAATGTCTTGTGTATATGTTTCTCACCATAACTGCAAGGTTATAGTGATAACATGAGTTCAGGCTGAGGAAAGGAAATGAACCAACAAATCTCTCCATGAGAATAAAAGAAGAGAATACTATTTACTATAAAGACTGCAAGTTGCCCTGCAGAGGGAAAATAACAGTGGAAGATGCTGATAAGATATTTTCCAAGTTTGGTTAGGAAATTGCAGCAAAATCCGTGACAAACTGCCAGAATTTAGAAAACATATATGTTCAAGGATTGTTCAAAATAAATTCTAAAATAGTAGCTAAAAGAGACGCATCAAAATGTAATTATAAACAAACAATTGCCTTGGAGATAGTGACTTTCTGCTTATGCCTTTTAGGTGGCATAGTTTGGACTAGTTAACATTTTTAATTGTTACAAAGAAAAAAATGTACAGCAGTCAGTGGTACTGTTTGCAAAGCAAAAAAAGGGAAAGCAGTAAGCTGAGAGAAACTATTCTCTTGATGAATTTCGTGCATGTAACCAAAACACTTCTGGCTTCCTTTAAAAAAAAAAAAAAAAAAGGAGGAAGAAGAAGAAGAAGAAAAAAGAGAGGAGAAAAATGATGAGGAATAAAGTTATACAGCTTGGCCTTCTGCCCTTGAAAACCTCTACCCATGAGGTCAGTCTAGTTATTTTTACTTGCAAATGCCTCTAAGGTGTGTATTCATTTTTGTGCACATGGAGCTATCCAGTTTTTATTTGCAGCCCAGGAGCACATTAATCTGATATTTAAACCTTTAGGAGTTGCTTCTCAAAAGTGGTAAGCCTCCATCTGCTCACATTGGGAAGCTGTGATTTCCACAAATTTTTCAGCACATTTGGAAATAAGACCTTTGATTTAAAAAGGTAGTCTGCTGTGCAGTCTTATGTTTTTGCTCTGATACTAAAAAGGGTACATGAAATATACTAGCATTTTAATTACATTCAAACTGAACACTCTATAAAATCCTTATTGTACAATAGCCACTAAAGGAAAAATGAAAAGACAATCAATGGACTGATGACAAAATCCTTGCAAACTTCTGTATTTATCACAGAATTAGGTCTTTTTAATTAGGTCACAGAACAAATTCACTCATATTGATAACTTGATTCATACAGACTTATTGATTTCAAAGTAAAACCACCAACATATATTAACTGGAAATCTGCATACTTACTACTATGAGGTCTATAATGTTAGAGATTCATTGTTCACCATATTAACAAAATTAACCTTTTGGCTATTTATTTTTTATTATAGTCACCTCTTTTATACTTTTACTCCTAGTAACATCAGATACAGTCTATGGCAACGTGGACCACAGGCTGGTAGGGCATTGTAGAAGACTCCTGGGTCATCACTAAACATTTACATTTCCCAGGGCATCACTTCCCTGCCTTTCATTCCTAACTACAGCTCAGTGCCTGCAGTGAAGGGAAGAATTGCTCACACTTGTAGCCTGTAATTGCAGCTGGTTCTTACTGCCCTGTCCAGAAACTATAGGTGCTTTGATCTCAAATCAAAATAAAGGGAGGGGAGTGTCACGTTCAGGGCAGGTATAGAAAAAAGAAATAGATTTTTTTTTGCAGAAAAGTTGAAAGATTGTTTGCACATACTGTATAAAAGGCAGCGGAAAGATCAGGCACTCTGACTTTCAAACTGAGATTTGCCAGTTTTTTTAGACTACTTTCTTAAGGCCAGACACTGAATCTAATCAGTTGGAAAATCAAAACCATGGGGATAGTTTGGGGAATATTATCAACAATTCTGTCAGAGTGCTTTTTGCTTAAATAGAGTAATTACAGGAGATGGAAGCAATCATATCATGCCTATTGGACACACTTCCTTCCCAGAAGTAATCCATGAAGCAATGCTTACAAATCTATACCAGCAACTGTTGCTAGGCAGTCACACAGCAGGGAATATGTATTTCTGCTACACTTGCACAGCTGAAGATGTTTCTGTGGAGTTGATTTTAGTCAATGCTCACCTCAGATATGAGACCCTGTGGTCAGACTCCAGCAAGGCAGTGCAATTCAGATTCTGCAAGAATGAAGTTAATACACACATAGAGACCATGGAGCTTAAGGAAAGCCAGCAGCTGTTGGGGGATTTAATTTTTTTCTGTGTCATTCTTTTGACTTTCTAATTTATTCCAGTCTATTATTTCAATAGTGAAAACTTCTGGCATATGACCTATTATGAGGTTGTTCATGCTCAGAAAAATTCCTCATCAAGGTACATTGAGATATTATCTCAGTGGCTCTTTCATTTAGCTAATCTTTTGCTGATGAGGTTGATTCTTCTCTTGAAACAATGAATATAGCCTTACCCATCAAACCAAATGTCTCTTGATTGCCTCCTGTACTCCTGCCACTCTTTACTCTCAATTTATCATCAACAAAGCTTCTCATGTTCTTCTAACGTAACTAGTTAATACATAAACAAATTTTTCACCTCCAAAGAGCCTTGAAGACGTGCATATTTCTTCATAATTCCATTGTGGGTGAAAATATTATTACAGATTTAGGCAGAAAGTTTTCAAAAGCATATCTGCTCAACTGGTATTCTTTCCTACAGCAGAAAGAGTGCCGCAGGACCTACTGGCTTTAAAAATGAGTGTGAGCATCTAAAGACCATTTGCCATTTTACAGACTGCCAAAATAAAGGATGGGAGGCAGATGTTCTACAAGCAGAATAACTCAAATAAATCAGTGAGTCCTGCAGAACATTAACTGTAGTGAAAAAGCTCACCATATTCAAACATTTGTCATACATTCACATTCTCCAGAATATTTCTTCTCTTGGTCTTTCAGAAGCAAAGCCAGACAGTTAGTGTATACAAACTTAAACAGAAGTCACTTCCCTCAAAAGTGGGAAATATTAAAAATCCCAGAGATTACTTGATGGCAGGGATGGAAAATAGGAGTTTTGACTTTATGCCATCAAAACTAACCTCCCAGCATACTCTCACAAGCCATCCTATAGAGCCACGATGGCCAGAAGGAACGGTTCACCAGCAAGGATACACTACCTGCAGGTAACCTACATCACCACACACTTTATTCCGAGGACAGTGGAAAGACTGAGAATATTTTGGAATTTGGAAGATGATTATATTAAAAAGTGCTAAGTAATCCAAATTATGTGGAAAAAGACCCTTATCTTCCTGAATTCTTCTGATGACCAGGAATTGCTTACATGTTTCTTCCAGCCAGTAAATGATTCCAAAGAGGCCCCTGTTCAACATGGTGATAACATACCTCTCTTGAAGTGTTTGTGGAACATCAGGGAGAAACAAAGGAAAATATGATCCACGCAACAAAAAAAGTGTCATGTTAGCTGCACAAGAATCCAAGCTATTTTCCTTATAACTTTTTTTGGGGATGTATTTGTTGTAAAGATTTTCTTCTAAAACAAATCTTATCTTGCTTCTGTTAAGGTGTTACAAACACTGCTCCTGAATCTAGTAGAACAGAATTTCAGACATTAAACTATAAACAGACTTTCTAAGACAATACTAAGTGGCAGAAGGTTGAAATATAAACCCAAACCTTAAGGAAGAAAGATGCAAATCCTTGTACAATCAAGGTGACAGTGAGAGGCCTGAAACTGGAGGAAGGTACTTTGACGAAGACCACGGAGGTATTAAAGGTGGCATTGATCCTGACACTCCAGGCCGGCTCGACATAAGAATTACACAAAAGTTAAGAGCAGTATTTCTCACATCCCTCCACACTGAGGCACACGTGATCTAAAAGGAAATAGTAAGACTTGTGTTAGGATAGGCTCCAAGTCTCTCCAGGAATAGCACAGGACTGCGGAACAGGACCTAGGATCCTGAGTATCCCAGCCAGTCTGATGTTTATGCACCAAAACACCTACTACAGCCTTTCTGTATCCTGGTCTGTATAAAAAGAAAGGTGCTAAGCTGGTCCAGGGATGTTATTCTCCCCCTCTGCTCTGCTCTCAGCTGACCCTACCTGGAGTACTGCATCCAGTTCTGGGATCCTCAGCACAAAAAAGACATGGACCTGTTGGAGCGGATCCAGAGGAGGGCCATGAAAATGATCAGAGGGCTGGAGCACCTCTCCTGTGAGGACAGGCTGAGAGAGTTGGGACTGCTCAGCCTGGAGAGGAGAAGGCTCCAGAGAGACCTTACTATGGCCTTTCAGTACATGAAGGGGGATTTATAAGAAAGATGGAGAGAGACTTTTTACCAGGGCCTGTATTGACAGGACAAGGGGCAACAGTTTTAAACTGAAAGCGAGTAGATTTAGATTGAACACAGGGAAGAAATTTTTACAATGAGAGTAGTGAGACACAGGAACAGGTTGCCCAGAGAAGTTGTGGATGCCCCGTCATTGGAAGCATTCAAGGTCAGGTTGGATGGGGCTTTGATCAACCTGATCTAGTGAACGATGTCCCTGCCAACTGCAGGGGGGTTGGACTAGGTAATCTTTAAGGATCCCTTCCAACCCAAACCATTATATGATTCGATCTCAGTTTTTCTAGCGATAATAACCAAGGTTTCCTAATCTCTGCACCACTTAGGCCAAGTTTTCCTAGTCCAGATCCTGAAGTGTTTTACTTGGAGCATCACATAATCATGTCAATGCTCAGATTTCACTCAAATGGGTAAATTATGTTCAGGTTTTTAGTTTTATAGCTATTGTAACTTGTCTATAAATCTGACAGACAAGTTTATATACAGCATCTCAACAGTGTCACATTTTACGATGTTTAAATGTATATTAAATAAGTTCCATGTTTTGAGTGTGGCTAACAGCAAGCTGAAACTTCATAAAGTAAGTGGAAGTGTGTTTTTTTCACTTAACAGGGGAATGGGGAGCCTTCCTGACCTTGCACTGGTTGAAGACCTGCATGTGGTCAAGAAGCACAAAACAGATAACATACATACTCCAGAGACTCAAGGGGATCATCTGCCATCTAGTGCTCACAGGTGGAGAGGAGGGCAACCCCCCAAAGATGGCAGTGGTGAAGGAACACATACTGGGCACCATAGCAGTTCACTGTATTCAGCCTCAGCTGCTCCTGCTTGCTCGTTACTCAGTCAGGTTCAGATCTCTCAACAGTCCCAACTGACAGTGTGAGAGCATAAACCTGAAAAACAAACAATAGCCAAATTGCCCTTGTTATTATTCACCTTCCTTCAAACTACCTGTTTGTTGTAGATTTTGGATACTGATGGGAGAGAAGGTCCTGAAAGAGTAAAATGCATCTTTTGACCATCTGTTCTCCCCAGGCTGTGAAACTCCTACTTTAGTTCAACGCCAAACTGTTCACTGATGGAAATGTCTTTATTTACAGTGAAGATGAGGAAATCTGTGCAGAGGAAAAATGACAAACCCAAAAAACTGTAACAATTTTTCATCCTTTAGCAAGACACGGAAATATATATATATTTTTTTTAACATACAGGCAAAGCATTCCACACTGTTCTATTAACCAGGGGCTGACTATATTGATGCTTTTTTTTTTTTTTTTTTTTTTTTTTTTTTTACAGCCTTTTGGTGATAAAAGTTATTTCAGATACCTTTTTGGTCGGTATAGCCCTGCTGTTGTTTCAAATCTAGTAATTATACTTGTGTAGGGAACATGCGTAGGAAAGTGCTTTATGAGAAACAGAAAACAATAGCTATTATAAAACTGCAACAGCCTAATACAGAAGTATGCCCATGTGTCTTAGCAAGTCCAAAGGACAGTGGGCGCAACACTTCCCATGACAATGAAAGGAACTACAAAAATGCTTTAAGTAGAAAGAAACAAAGACGAAAACTTTAGAAAATCAAGAATACATGGCATGTGAAGCAATCATTTCAAACAACATAAACACCAAATAAATGAGAAATTGATCACTAAGCCAATCTTCTGCTATTATAACTATTGCAAAACATAGTAATAATTTTCAGATAAGTACAGTGGAACTAATATATTTTGTAATGGAGACATTTTATGCTTTCCCTGAAGAGGCATCAAGTGAGTAATAATATTTCTACTGCATTTAGTGGTGATTTCAGTTCTAAACGAAAATGTTGTTTCATTGTAAACAGGTTAATAAGACTGTGCATACAAGGTGGTTTTATGTTTCGATTATAGATAAGATAATATTAAAACCATGTTGTTGATGTAAACCATTCAGTTTTCAGACAGTTTGGAAGAAGATGTGTTTGGAAATCAAATATTCCACAAGACAGGTTTAAACACACTGTCTTAGCTGCAATCTTGTAATGACATGTACCCAGACTGACACATGCTTGTCTGTGCTGGACTCCCAGTGAAACACAGGGCTGGTTCATGTAACATCTAATATAAAAACAAAGCTTTGAAAAGAGAATGCTCACAAAGAGAGGTATTACCGTAACAGAGAAAATAACGGAGTTGAGCAAAATAGACAAACTCTCTAGCATACAAGCTATCAGTTACAAAAACAAAAAGCAGGAAACTTCATTCTAAACACAGTCTTGGAATAACTGTTTAAAGTTCAAGGTATTGATGCTAATAAATTGAGCAGATTAAAAGAAATTAAACTCTCCAGAATGCCAGTGATTTCAAGTTTGAACTTTGTCTGAAAATTGTTGTATTGATTTCAGACCAGAGGAAGAGAACTTAGCTCCACAGTTCATCCATTTTTTCCTAGCTCTTTCAAATAGCCTTATGAAATTATTGTCTTTTTCCTTCTTCTTTCATGGTTAGAGAAAGATTTACTACAAAAATATCAGATCACCTAAGCAAGCACTTTCCCTTTTTACTATTTATGGAAGGATGATTATTGCTCTCCACTAGGTTCATATCTAAAATCAGATTGACCATGTTGCAGAAAGCTGAGCGTTTGTAAGCCATAGCAAGAGCCCAGCAACCAAAGACCACTGCTTTATCATGCTAAGATCTTTTATGCTCCTTCCTTTCTCAATGGCATTCTCTATCTTTCTACTTGTAATGGAAGATCAAATTATTTGTCTAGCACAAAGATAATTAAGATCTAAATCTCAGAATGAGACAACAACCTTGTATTCTAGTTTGCCTAAAATAGATATATTTTACTGCAATTTCTATCATTTGCTGTGCTGTCTCCTAAAAAAAAAAATCTTTTACATACTGTTGTCAAAACAGTGCCGAGTACAGGGGCACTATCACCTCCCTGGTCCTACTGGCCACACTATTTTTGATGCAAGCCAGGATTCCATTGGCCTTCTTGGGCACCTGAGCACACTGCTGGCTCATGTTTAGGTGCCTGTCAACCAACACCCCCAGGACCTTTCCCGCCGAGCAGCTCTCCAGCCACTCCTCCCCAAGCCTGTATCATTGCACGGGGTTGTTGTGACCGAAGTGCAGGACCCGGCATTGAGCCTTGTTGAATCTCATCCAGTTGGCCCCAGCCCAACGATCCAGCCTGTCCAGGTCCCTCTGCAGGGCCTTCCTAGCCTCCAGAAGATCAACACTCTTGACCAACTTGGTGTCATCTGCAAACTTAGTGACGGTGCACTCAATCCCCTCATCAAGACCATCAATAAAGATATTGAACAGAACCATCCCCAATACTGAGTCCTGGGGAACACCACTCGTGACCAGCCGCCAACTGGATTTGACTCCATTCACCACCACTCTCTGGGCTCGGCTGTCCAGCCAGTTTTTAACCCAGTGCAGAGTGTACTTATCCAAGCCATGAGCAGCCAGCTTTTCCAGGAGAATGCTGTGGGAGACAGTGTCAAAGGCCTTACTAAAGTCCAAGTAGACAACATCCACAGCCTTCCCCTCATCCACTAAGCAGGTCAACTTGTCATAGAAGAAGACCAGGTTAGTGAAGCAGGACCTCCCTTTCATAAACCCATGCTGGCTGAGCCTGATCCCCCAGTTCTCCCGCACTTGCCATATAGTGGCACTCAAGATGATCTGGTCCATGACCTTGCCTGGCACTGAGGTCAGGCTGGCAGGCTTGTAGTTCCCTGGATCCTCCTTCCAACCCTTCTTCTAGAGGGGCATCACATTTGCTAACTTCCAGTCAGCTGGGACCTCCCCGGTTGACCAGGACTGCTGTAAATGTTGGAGAGTGTCTTGGCAAGCTACTCTGCCAGCTCCCACAGTATCCTTGGGTGGATCCCGTCTGGCCCCATAGACGTGTGAGAATTCAGGAGGAGGACAGGTTGGTGACTGCCACCTCTTCGACAACTGGGGCTTCATTCTGCTTCCGATCTCCATCTCCCAGCTCAGGGGCCTGAAAACCCCAAGGATGACCAGTCTGACTATTAAAGACTGAGGCAAAGAAGGCATTAAGTACCTCAGCCTTCTCCTCGTCCTTTGTGGCAATGTTTCCCTCCGCATCCAATAAAGGATGGAGATCCTCACTGGCCCTCCTTTTGTCGCTGATATATTTGTAAAAACATTTTTTGTTATCTTTAACGGCGATGACCAGTTTAAATTCTAGCTGGGCCTTCGCCTTTCTGATCTTCTCCCTGCATAACCTCACAACCTCCTTGTACTCCTCCTGAGTCACCTGCCCCTTCTTCCAAAGGTGGTAAGCTCTCCTTTTTTTCCTGAGTTCCAGCCAAAACTCTCTGTTCAGCCAGGCCGGTCTCCTCCCCTGCCTGCTCATCTTTCTTACAGCGCATGGGGACGGCATGCTTCTGTGCCTTTAAGACTTCCTTCTTGAATAACATCCAGCCTTCCTGGACTCCTTTGCCCTTCAGGACTGCCTCCCAAGGGACTCTGTCAACCAGGCTCCTAAACAGGCCGAAGTCCACCCTTCTAAAGTTCAGGGTAGTGGTCTTGCTGACCCCCTTCCTTACTTCTCCAAGGATTGAAAACTCTATCATGTCATGGTCACTGAGCCCAAGACAGCCTCTGACCACCACATCACCTACCAGGCCTTCTCTGTTTGTAAACAGCAAGTCCAGCAGGGCACCTCCCCTGGCTGGCTCGCTTACCAGCTGTGTCAGGAAGTTATCTTCCACACACTCCAGGAACCTCCTAGAGTGCTTTCTCTCTGCTGAGTTGTATTTCCAGCTAATATCGGGTAAGTTGAAGTCTCCCACGAGAACAAGGGCCAGAGATTGTGAGACTTCAGCCAGCTGCTTGTAGACTGCTTCATCCGTTTCCTCATCCTGGTTGGGTGGTCTGTAACAGACTCCCACCAGGATATCTGCCTTGTTAGCCTTCCCCCTGATCTTCACCCATAAGCACTCGACCTCATCATTACCATCATTAAGCTCCACACAATCAAAACACTCTCTAACATATAGAGCTACCCCACCACCTCCCCTTCCTTGCCTGTCCCTTCTGAAGAGCTTATAGCCATCCATTGTGGCACTCCAGTCATGAGAGTTATCCCACCAGGTTTCTGTGATGGCGACTATGTCATAGTTTTCCTGCTGCACAATGGCTTCCAGCTCATCCTGTTTATTGCCCATGCTGCATGCATTGGCGTAAATGCACTTCAGCTGGGCTCTTGATCTCACCTCCAACACTGGCATGCCACCCCTAGGCTCATCCCTAGCAAGCCTGGTTTTATCCCCTTCCCCCTTCAAATCTAGTTTAAAGGTCTCTCAGTGAGGCCTGCTAACACCTGAGCTAGAATCCTTTTCCCGCTTTGAGACAGTGAACCCTATCTGTCACCAGCAGGCCCGGTGCCATGTAAACTGCCCCATGATTGAAAAACCCCAAAATTCCACTGCTGGCACCAGCCTCTGAGCCACATGTTAATGAGATGGGTCTTCCTGTTCCTTTCTGTAGGCCTCCCGGCTACTGACAGGATGGAGGAAAACACTACCTGCACTCCTGATCCGTCAAGTAATCACCCCAGTTCTCTGAAGTCCCTTTTGATCGTCTTTGTGCCTCTATCAGCTACCTCATCCCTGCCAACCTGAACAAGCAATAGTGGATAATAATCAGACGGTTGTACTAGCCTAGGGGGCTTCCTAGGAATGTCTCTGACCTGGGCCCCAGGGAGGTAGCAGACTTCCCTATGGGATGGGTCCGGTAGGCATATCGGGCCCTCTCTTCCCCTCAGAAGGGAGTCGCCTATGACAATTAGCCTTCTTTTTTTCTTACCAGTGGCCGTTGTAATGCATGGGGCTGACTGATTCCCCCTAGTTAACCCCTTGGATGGATCACTGTCCGTATCTTCATCCTCCTGGGCCTCAAGTTCCAGAGCCTCATACCTATTGTGTAAGCGCACCTGGGGGGGCGAGGTAGGCTGGGAGAGGATTTGCCTGCTGCGCCAAGCAGGGATCTGTTTCCATCCTTCTCCTTCTCTTAGGCCCCCTCCTTCTGCCTGGTGGCAAGAGGGCAGGGGAACCTCTCCTTCTTTTGATGCTTCCATCTGGTGTGCTAGTCTCAGGGATGGTAGGGAGTGGCTGCACCAGTCTATCTCCCTCTCGCACTCCCTGATACACCTCAATCTTTCTACTTCTTCTTTCAGCTCTGCCACCAGGCTGAGCAGATCCTCCACCTGGCTGCAGCTCACGCAGGTGTTGTCTTGACAACCCTGCATCACCAGAGCAAGACTCTGGCACTGCCTGCAGCCAGAGACCTGGGTGGCTGCATGTTTTTGTGGGAGCTCTGCCTGGGTCACCACATCTCTTCTGGTGATGGTTTTTGTCCGAGTGGAAACCATGGCTAAGTCTCTTCCGGGAGGGTGAAGACCACAAGGAGAACTCACCAGCTGCCTGCTCGAACTGCCGTGCAAACTGCCGCACCATGCCCTTTCTGATGCGCCACTCCCTGTTTGCCTGTCCTGCTCACTGCGTTCCTGGTCACTCGCACTCCCTAGGGGCCCGTTTAAATCTCCCACGGTTGCCTCAGCAATGCCCAAGCCCCGTCTGCCTCACTCACAAGAGCAGCTGCTTTTTCTTTGGTGCAAGGGCTCTTTATCAGGTTCCCCGGCACAGGAAAACCCCTTTTCCACCCCAGTCTAGTGCCATCTGAAGCTTCGTGACATTCGCCAACATCCTTCCTTCTGTCTTAGTTTCATTCTTTCCCTCTCCCCTCCTAAAAGATAGCCTCTCACAGTAAAAAACACTCTTTTCATACAGTTCTTAACACAGTGAAATCCTTATCATCTTGTAAATGCAGGCAACAGCCATGGGTGCTTTTTTAATGCTCAGTAATATCTGGGCACTCTCACTGATTTCACCCATGAGAAAAAGAGTTTTGCTTTAAGCTGCTTATGTAATACAGATGAATGCATATTCAAAGATGGTTGAATGCTGTATGATTGATGTCTGCAGGAGGAGACCAGTAAACATGGTACATCTGATTCTGACAGGCTACATAGTTGTGGGTCTGTAGCACCAACATACAGAATGTCAGAACTAACACCTTTGATAGTCCAGCCCTGTGAGTGCATCTAAATGCCATGAGTACTCCAGAGCTGCATCTCAAAAAAACCCAGCTGTCTCAAAAACACCTTCTGCAGAAGGTATGACAAATAGACTTGGCAACAGCCAACCAGACAGAAGTTTCCTGTAATGCTTAAGTTGCAAGTACAAGTCCATCTATGTTGCTACTATTCCTAGATATTCTCATCAGATTGAAATGCTCAAATTTTAAATTAATTTAAAAATTACTATGGAACACAACTTCATGAGAATTTAGTTACAACATTCTCATAAAATGCCAGAAGTGCATGGCAATTTGGTTTCATTTATTGCATTACTCTCTATATTTTAGAACTAAACTTTAAAATATTAGTCTTCAAACATGATGGGATCTTGAAACCTGATGAACTTTTTTTGTCTACTCCAGAAGCCTCATTGCCTGGACAACTACTCAAACACTTAGCTATGGCATATTTTAGATAATCTTCAGAATTCACTTGCCCAGTTCCCTGTTTTCCCAAGGCAAAAGTCTTGTTTCAATCAATACCAGTAATGAGCTACATTCACCTATTCCATTTAATGTCTTTATTCTGTGTGATACTAACATAGGGAATGAAAGAAAATACAGGAGTGAAATAAAGAAATGCTTTTCATAAAGCGTGACTATATTCATCAGGAGACAAGGAGCTGTTACTTGGCTGATCATGTACTGAGTGTGATACCATATCTAGAAGAGATGTCTTTAGGAAAGTAAAATACCATTTATTTTGCCAAAGAGTAATGACCAGGTTCTCTCTCCCTAAAATGTCCTCCTTTCTTTTTTATTGAGGAGAGAATTAAATCTTGCTACCTGCTATGTATGTCTTTCTTTTATATTCAGAAAAGTTTTAGGCTGGCTTGTGCCTGAAGAGGATTTCAAAGGAGAGATAGATTACAGAAATAAGATTCTCCACCAAGTTTTTATTTTGTTTTGTTTTGGTTTGTTTTGGTGTTGGTTTTGGTTTTGGGTTTTTTGGCTTATAGCTTTAGCTTGAGATCTATAGTATACAGAAAGGTAAAATCCCTGGCAGGTGAATGCCTGGCAAGCAGCTGGGTGCATAAGGAGGCAAACCTTTATTCCTAGCTTTGACAGAGTAAACCCTGTTTTCTTTTTTCCTTTCTTCACCTGAGCCTTTTGCAAATATTTGCAGTTTCTTTATCCTGACTACTGACAAAAGATGCCTTCATTTTTTTGTTTTCTTTTACATTGGCTTAGGTCTAGAATCTTTTCAGGTTCCCTAGATAAGACGACATTGTTTACTGAAGGACATAGCAAACATATGAGGTAAGGTTTTGAGTCTATCAAATGTCCAGCTCCCCAGTACCTCCCTTGACATGAGCTCCAAGATCCAGATACACAAGCTGGTATTCCTGGACAAGAAGAGGAAAATATATCTTCTATTGGTAGGCAAGAAGGTTTTCCAGCAAGCAGAAGGATGCAGGAGAGCACACCTGCAGCCCAGGAGCCCTGCAGAGTTTCTTTGTCTCTTTCTGTCACATGTTCACACAAGTCTTTACAAGGCAAATCTTGCTCTGCTCACTTCCAAGCAATCAATTCTGGTCAACAGTTCCATGTTGTGTCTTCAGAAACTCATATTCCAATACCTTTATCAAATTATGAACTTTCTCCTCATATAAATCTCTTAAAGCTTGTGTGCCACATAAACACACAGGCTCACAGCCACTCATCCGGATGAGGAATACTAGCTCTTAGTGCTTGCTAATAAAAAAACCAGTCTATCTCAGGATAAGAAAACAGAGCTTAGTGGATCCAGAAGAGAAGAAATTAAAATTGAAACAGAGGAGCATTCTTAGGCTGAAGGGAACACAACCAAAATATGACTGTTATTGTACTCAGACTTGTACTCCCAGGCTGCTGGAATCATCTGTCAAACACACAGAGCCTTTCCCCAGAGCAGCAGTGGCAGGAAACCTCAGCACAGGAGAAACCTAATCAGCATCTGCACTTGGCTCTCTCTGGCAAGTCCCCATCTGTCCCATAAGAACACATGTGGGCAGCTTCAGAAGGCTTTGATCTAGAACTGATCATGTAGCTGTTTTCTTGTCTGGATGTTGTTTCTCTTCTGAAGATGTAATAGGCCAGGAGCTGTTCAGTATATTTTCCACACAGCACATTTTCGGGTGTATAAAAATAACTCCACATATGACATTTTTTGTATTAAAAGTAATCCCTCAGTTTGGAAAATAATCGGTAAGCTTAATTTGCAAAATTAATGTGTGTTTCATATGCAGAGTAAAATGCATTTACAAATCATTTGAATAACGGCATTGAGTGTGGAACTATTTTCTCCTCATCTGTAATTGTTTTCAAATGTCTTTGTACTGATTCTGACTGTAATGGAGTTAATTTCCTTCATAGTAGCTCATATGATGCTACGTTTTGGATTTTTGACCAAAAGACTGTCGATAACACACCATTATTTTAGCTATTGCTAAGCAGTACTTACACAGCATCAAGGACTTCTCTGTTTCTCACCTTGCCCCACCAGTGAGTAGGCTAGGAGTTGGCAAGGAGTTGGGAGGGGACACAGCTGGAACAGCTTTCCCCAACTGACCAAAGGGATATCCCACACCATATGATGTCACGCTCAACGTTAAAAGCTGAAGGAAAGGAGGAGGAATGGGGATGTTAGGAGTGATGGTGTTTGTCTTCCCAAGTAACTGTTATGCATGATGGAGCCCTGCTTTCCTGGATATGGCTGAACACCTGCCTGGTGATGGGAAGTAATGAAGAAATTCCTTATTTTGCTTTGCTTGCATGTGCAGCTTTTGTGTTACCTATTGAACTGTCTTTATCTAATCCTACAAGTTTTGCACTTTTGCCCTTCAGATTCTCTTCCCCATCTCACTGGGGCACATTGGGCAAGCAGCTGTGTGGGGCTTAGTTGCCTACCAGGATTGAACTGCAACAGTCTTGCTGCAGCAGCACAGTTACCTTCTTATTATAATTGTTCATTAATTTTGATGGTCAGTATACATCACATAAGCATATCTGGAACATTTCTTATTATTGATAAGCTCAAGGAATTCTTGATTCATCTTTTCTTTCTTGTTAGAAGTATATTGAAACTGTTCAAAAAAGGACTACTTTTGTTTTATACATATAGATAAAATGGAGATAGAGAAAGAAGATTGCTACATTCATATTATTTATGCAAAGCAGTAGAGGAACTGTGTACAGCCTGTGTGTTAAAGCTACCTCATTCTCTCTCTGTTTTCCCTTGACTGACTAATACAGTGATTCAGGACATTGTTTGGGGTATTTGGGGTATTTGGGGGTATTTTTGATATTTTTGGTTTGCGGGTGGGGTTTTTTTTTTCATTCAAAATTTTGAATTTGTAGATACCAGATTTTTCCAAAGAGCTGGCAGGACAGTAATTTTCAAGTGCTCATCACGCATTTTCGATATTCTCTAAGATAAAGACCACATTAGCATTGCACTGAACTACTCACAGGTTAGTTCGGTTAGTTCAGTTAGTTCAAGTGTTTTGAAGTCTGATCCATACTTTAACAAAATAAAATTCAGTGACTGTACATAGTCTCTTTCAAGCAAGTCTTCCAATCTGATGTCGATAGTCTGCATCCATTGACCCCTCCTTTTACAATTAATTTCTCAAGTCCAACCAATAACAGACAAAGCACAAAATAGTGTGGGGCAGAAAGTCCATACCATTTAAAGCCCAAGAGTAGTAATCCAAAATCATATCTGAACTGCCTTAGGCAAGTGACAGTAGTCAGAACAAGATGTGATTATTACTGAAAGTTCTTCCCTTAATCCCAGCTTTGTTCTTTTGCCACAGTCCTCATTGGAATATTTCACCATGAAATTAAGCCCTCACTAGAGCTACTTAGGCAACAAATGCTGTTTCCCCTTGGAAGAGGGGCAGTGCAGCCTAAGTGATCATAGATGATAAGAATTTCTTATGCTTGAGGTGCCTGGGCCCTTGAACATCCCCGACACATTTCTTCTAGCTCATCTCACTTCAGAGAGGGTAGCAATTTTGGCAGACCTAAGAAGCACATTCAGAAGACAGGGTGACAGTTTTAGCCCCATACCTGTCTGCGCTTTACTCTAAAATGACACAACACTGCTGCTTTCAGCAAAAGGCCAGAACTGTTACGATAGCACAAAAATATTACCCAGGGTCACAAAGAAAATCTGTGGAAAACGGAAGAAATGAGCAACATGTCTAGCATCTCAGCAGGAAGAAATCCTTCTGTCTGCATCCTGATGGATCCAGGCACAGCAATCAGGAGTGTAACATTTTGTGGTTGTAGAGATTCATGTATCAGGTGTCAAACTGAAAGCTTTGTTTATTTTTGCTTTATCAATAAGTAGATTTTTAAGAGCATTTAAATAGCCAAGGATAATATGCCAGACAGCCAAAGAGCTCTGAAATGAAATGTAATGTATGCCATGAAAATGTAACTGAGGCAAATACATTAAGGTGGCAAAACTATTTATTGATTTTTCTTCTTGCTAAAGCAAGAAAAAGAAAAAGTTTAAGCAACCGAAGAGCAAGCAATTAAGGATTTGAAAGTAGAGGCTTAAAATATTGGGTAAGCAAGTAAGGTAGTGATGCCACCAGCTGATCATAGAATCATAGAATCATAGAAGCATAGAATCATAGAATCATAGAATCATAGAGTCATTAACATTGGAAAAGACTTCTGAGATCATCAAGTCCAACCGTTAACCTTACTGCCAGGTCCACCTCTAAACCATGCCCCTAAGTACCACATCCACACATTTTTTGAACACTTCCAGGGACTGTGATTGCACCACTTCCCTGGGTAGTCTGTTCCAATGCCTAACCACTCTCTCTGTGAACAAATTTTTCCTAATGTCTAATCTAAATCTCCCCTGGCACTACTTGAGCCCATTTCCTCTCGTCCTGTTGCTTGCTACCTGGGAGAAGACACCAACCCCCACCTCGCTACAACCTCCTTTCAGGTAGTTGTAGGGAGCAATAAGGTCTCCCCTCAGCCTCCTTTTCTCCAGGCCAAACAACCCCAGCTCCCTGAGCCGCTCCTTATAAGACTTGTTATCTAGACCCTTCACCCACTTCGTTGCCCTTCTTTGGACACACTCCAGCACCTCGATGTCTTTCTTGTAGTAGGGGGCCCAAAACAAAACACAGTACTCGAGGTGCGGCCTCACCAGTGTCCAGTACAGGGGCACTATCACCTGCCTAGTCCTGCTGGCTACACTATTCCTGATACAAGCCAGGATGCCATTGGCCTTCTTGGACACCTGAGCACACTGCTGGCTCATGTTCAGGCGCCTGTCAACCAGCACCCCCAGGACCTTTCCCGCCGAGCAGCTCTCCAGCCACTCCTCCCTAAGCCTGTAGCGTTCCATGGGGTTGTTGTGACCGAAGTGCAGGACCCGGCATTGAGCCTTGTTGAATCTCATCCAGTTGGCCCCAGCCCAACGATCCAGCCTGTCCAGGTCCCTCTGTAGAGCCTTCCTACCCTCCAGAAGATCAACACTCTTGACCAACTTGGTGTCATCTGCAAACTTAGTGACGGTGCACTCAATCCCCTCATCAAGACCATCAATAAAGATATTGAACAGAACCATCCCCAATACTGAGTCCTGGGGAACACCACTCGTGACGAGTTCCCAACTGGATTTGACTCCATTCATCTACCACTCCCTGGGCTTGGCCATTCATCCAGTTTTTAACCCAGTGCAGAGTGGGTTAAAAACTTGGGTTAAACCCAAGCCATGAGCAGTCAGTTTCTCCAGGAGAATGCTGTGGGAGACAGCATCAAAGGCTTTACTGAAGTCCAGATAGATAACATCCACATCCACCGAGCGGGTCACCTTGGCATAGAAGGAGACTAGGTTGGTCAAGCAGGACCTTCCCTTCATGAACCCATGCTGGCTGGGCCTGATCCCCTGATTGTCCCACACATGATGTATAATGGCACTCAAGATGATCTGCTCCATGACCTTCCCGAGCACCGAGGTCAGGCTGACAAGCCTGTAGTTCCCTGGATCCTCCTTCCAACCCTTCTTGTAGAGGGGCATCACATTTGCTAACTTCCAGTCAGCTGGGACCTCCCCGGTTGACCAGGACTGCTGATAAATGATGGAAAGTGGCTTGGCGAGCTCCTCCACCAGCTCCCTCAGTATCCTTGCGTGAATCCCATCCGGCCCCATAGACTTGTGGGCATCTAGGTGGAGTAGCAGGTCACTAACTGTTACCTCTTGGATTACTGGGGCTTCATTCTGCTTCCCATCTCCATCTCCCAGCTCAGGGGGCTGAATACCCTGAGGATAACTACTCTGACTATTAAAGACTGAGGCATTAAGTACCTCAGCCTTCTCCTCATCCTTTGTGGCAATGTTTCCCTCCGCATCCAATAAAGGATGGAGATCCTCACTGGCCCTCCTTTTGTCGCTGATATATTTGTAAAAACATTTTTTGTTATCTTTAACTGTGGTGGACAGTTTACATTCTAGCTGGGCTTTTGCCTTTCTGATCTTCTCCCTGCATAACCTAACAATATCCTTGTAGTCTTCCTGAGTTTCCTGCCCCTTCTTCCAAAGATGGTAAACTTTATTTTTTTTCTTGACTTGCAGCAAAAGCTCCCTGTTCAGCCTGGCCAGT
The DNA here is from genome assembly GCF_047370975.1 of Nipponia nippon. Classification (NCBI taxonomy): domain Eukaryota; kingdom Metazoa; phylum Chordata; class Aves; order Pelecaniformes; family Threskiornithidae; genus Nipponia; species Nipponia nippon. The sequence continues at coordinate 290,275 of NW_028262402.1, forward strand.
CTTCTTCCCCACCTGCTTGTCTTTCGGCACATGGGGACAGACAATGTTTCAGGTCATGTCTGGACCATCTGTTGCTGTAGCATGTAGTGGTTCTGATGCTGTGACAGGATATGGAGCAGGCACTCCAGCAGGCTGCAACCAGCTGTCTCTCAGCAGGACTAAAAAGTAGGTCCTTAGTCAAACAGGCTGTGTCTAGAGGGATTATGCCAACATGAGCTGAGCCAAATCTGTAAAATGCATCTACATGCTTTTATTCCAAGCAGACAATAAAATGAACATATTTCTCTAGTGAACACAAAGACTTTAATTATTTTATCCCATATTGGGAAGTATTTCAACCATATATCATTTCCCCATATATGGGGGGGGGGGGGGGCAGGAAACAGAAAAATAAAAAAAAAAAAAAGAGAGGTAGCTTGTGTTTTGGTGTATTTACTTTAATTTATCTCCTGGGATAAAATGAAGAAAAAAGCATAAACTATTCTCTGCATTTTGACATAATTCTGTTTTCCAGTGTACATTTTTTCAGACATATTTGTAGTGAAAACTTTTCTAAACTTTGAAGACAAAAGTAAAAAACTTACAATGACATGAGCCAAGCTGAGGAGGTGTCAAGAGACAGATATGCTGTCAGGAGAAAGCTGGGGGAATGGATCCCAGAGCAAGGAAACAACCTGAGCTTTAGCTCCTTCAAGAACTGATTTAGTGTTAAATGGGATCTGGTCTGATCCCAAAACCACTTTATACATGTAATTGTAAAACTCAAGAAATAGCTACAAAAGTAAGCACTGAAAGCTACATTTAAGTATAATATTTTATCCCTCTAGCCCAGCAGAGCTCCACAGGCAAATAACTATTTTATCAGCATCTTTCATCTCATAAAGTTTCAAAGGAGTGTATAATGATTTAAGGTTTAATATGATTTGTGCAGGACCAAACATCACATAAGTTCATAGGGATATTCAATCGAGGCTAGGGAATGTACAAAGAGAGATTTTAGAGTCAGGGATAAGCAGCACTAGTACAACCTGAAACAGTGTCTGCAGACAGCAGACCTTCACTGAGAAGCCAACCCCAGTGCACCACAGATACTACTGCTCTCATACAGGATCATTAGAGAGCCAAAGATGCTCCAGCTGTGAAGGGAGAGAAATTCCTCTACAGCCAGTGCCTTGAAGTGGCTGATTTCCTCTGAGGCTTCAGTGGATTGATCCTTTTCTTGGGAAAAACAGAAGTAACTCTCATCTCTTTTCCCACAGAGGGAAGCCTCCTCATTTGTGATCAAGGACTGCAAAGTGCTGAGAGGTATAATGGACTAGTGATGTGCAAATAATTGGTTTCTTGGTTCAGCAGCAGGACAAAATAAACCCAAATGAGCAAACAGAGAAAGAGGCAGAAAAAGTTGTATACCAAATGAACTCCACACACACTTCTTCTTATTTTTAAGTTCAGCAAAAAACCATTTCACAACAAGTAAATTATTTTGTTCATCCCCAAACTGATGTTCATTTTGAGGGCAGTTCCCATAATTTTTTTGCTTTCTTATGTTGTTTTGAGTATAAGGGACTTTATATTCTCTCGTCCTACAGTTTAAAGTCCAGAGACTAAGGTGGCCACCTAAGTGTTGGTAAGCAGGTTTCAAAAGCTGTGTTTTGAAGCCACTTGACTCAAAAGCATGGATAATCTGCAAATGAGTTTGTTGGTGTTGCAGATAAGATTCACTTTAGTTGAAGGTGTTCTATCACCTATGCAAATATTTTCAGTTACTTGAGAGTAAAGCTTGGAGTCTAGGTGTTCCCTTACTAGCTTAAGACCACACCTATAAGAAGGATGAACATGAACAAGATTCTCTTTCCCATTCTGTGGCAATGAAATTAAGAAATCTATGTAAAATTCGATGACTTTTTACTTGTTTGCCAGGAACTGGTTTGACAGGGATTTCTCACTTAAATCAGCAATTTAAGTCCAAATACAGACTCTGAATCCAAAGGAGAACAGATTTTTTTTTTCTAAACTGAGCATTGAGATGCACAAGACTGGCATTCAGACTCAGTTGGAAGAACATCTCCTCCTTTGGAAGCTGAATTATGTGTTCTAATTCATTTTGTCTACCATCCATAATGTAGTCAATCTTTATGTAGGTTTGGAAAAATGTTTCTTGAAGTAAAACTAAAAGGCATATCTGTGTGAAACAACCACATATTGACTGAAAGACAGCCAACAAAAGTGAAACAACTTTCTCTTTCTAAAACTGAATGTACTAACCACTTACCACAAGATAAGCAGATCATACAACTGTGCTACCATCACAGAAAGTGGAACAATGTGAGATACACTGTTAGCCAGCAGCTACTCAGATCATTTCCAAATCAGGTCCAGTACTATTCTAATATTGCCTTTTTACTGATGTTCTGGACTTGCAAGTGCCAGCCTCCATTCATAACCAACAAAATTACAAAAATTTAACCTTTTAAAGCTAATAATATGCCCAAGTTAGACATATTGGCAGGCAGACTGGTCACAAAATGTACATTTATTTCTTTAGCTTCTACTGTTCATGGTGCTGTGGTTGGGTCAAGTTACCTAAAACATCGGCAGGAACTCCCTTTGCCATAAATACACAAATAAACAGGAGAGGATGGGTTCAGGACCAGTGGTTATTTCCCAGAAGATCAGGAGCTGTTTGGGTGCTGTATGCCCACCATACCCAGCATTACTTTAAGGAATACTAGTATCACAGATGCTGGAGGGAAAAAGTCTAAGCATCTGAGATTAAAAGGTGAAGGCAGTGACATAGCTGTGTGCAAATCAAAGAGAATTAAAAGTTTGTTTTCCTACACTGCAAAGACATCTCACCTGCTAGCAGCAGGGCACACAGAAAAGTTTCAGCTGAAGGACACACACACACAAACAAACAAACAAAAAAAAGTGGTAGATTTTACAATTAAGTAAAAGACCCGGAGCAGAAAACAGGTGGTAGGAAACTTTTCATATTTATGAAATCTGATGAATTTAGACACCAATTTGCCAAGCACAAAAAGGAGCTGGTTTAGCAGCTGATTAAAAGTGCTCAAATAAAAGTTTATCAGTCAGAAATCTGGAAGGAAAAAAGGAATATAATGGACATTTTTAGTTTATAGAAAAAAATGTCCAAGAAGAAAAATCCTAGCAGACTTTCTGAGTATATACAAAATCTGAAAAGATTAAAGGGGTAGGTTATAATCCATGTCTGACATGGAGCAGAACAAGAAAATATGGACTAAAAAGACAAAAGGAGGCAGAGTTATTCTGTTACTGAAATCACTTTTTCTTTCCCTACTATACAACACTAGACTGTCCTCCAAATTAAAGTGAACCTCTGAAATTGCTTACTTCATTCATAATATAACAACCTATGCCCTAGGTCTCTCATAAAGAAAAATTTGAATCCACAGATTTTTGATGAGGGAAGACGAATATTTCTCATTCTTATGGAAAATGTTTGTGCAGACTCCTAGAACAAAGAAAAATGAGTTTACTTTCTTTCCTAGCCAGACTTGTTATCATCCAAGAACTAAACTCAGCATGAATTAGGCTTTCTGAACACCAAGACAAAATCTGTGTCGTATTTAGCAACTAGAAGCACTTAAAAGATCCCAGCACAGATTCCCACTTAGCACAGCTCTTCCCTTCCTATTTGTTTTTCTAAAAAACTGCTTCTTCATTTTTCAGAATGAATAGAGAAAGCATTCATAAGGGAAACAAAGAAGGCTGAAGAATTTCAATCACGGCATTGATAACAGCAGATTGCTTTTTATGCAGAAGTTGATTTTTATGCAGTGCACTCCATTAACTATGTTTACCACAGTCATAGGTCTTTTCTCTCAACCATTCCTCAAGTCCACACTGTTTATTAGTTTTATGGCTCTGCAGATTATATGTTCCTGTAATGCAATTCTGGTTCTTATATAACACTCTACAACTTTGTTAAAAGAAAAAAAAATAATCAGATTTTACTACAAGGGGAGTGTTTCTGCCTGGTACTCCATTTATTGGAAAGGAATGATCAAAAGATGGAATTTCTTTGGTGCAGTACATTTGCAGGGCTACAGATATATCATAGACCAAGTCTCAACAGCTAAAGTGCTGTGGGCAAAAGGCTCTGAATTACTTGGTAAGTTCATGAGTGATAGATTTGAGGGACTAAGTCAAAATGTTTCAATATTAAATAGTGGGAAGATATACAAGAAGCAAAAAAAATCATTAATCAATAATCAGCTGATTACGTTCTATGCTTTCAATAATGTACTCATGCCTGGATTAAGTCTGGACAGAAATCTATCCATTTCTCCTCTTTCCTTACCTCTTCTTTTATCATCCAGCTAAAAGTTGGGTTTACACATTGAATGTTGTGCTGTACTTCAGAAAACCTGACCAAAGTTTTTGGTACTAGTGCAAGCCTCTTTGGAAGTAAAGCCCTTTCCTATAGCTATCTCGTAACTTGAGTTCAAGTATTCAAGTTTATTTTTAAAGAAAACTTTCAACAGTTTGGATATTTTAAGTTTTTATAAGACAACTCAGTGCTCGCAGATGGCAGTATCTCTTAACCACTCATTGTGGAGAACCTACACCTCTGGTTCCTCAGAGACCTGATCGGTATCATAACATCCTGACACAGGGCATGAACACCTAAGGTTTGCCAGCTTTTTGTGTTTGGCTGATCCAAGGTTAGAACCTCAGCTACTGTTCACCCCCTCTGGAGAAAGTCACAACAGGCAGAGAAAGATGAAACACAGAAACAGAGGTTAAAAACTACCCCAATATCTTTCTGTTTACCCAAGAGGTCTATGAAGACAAAACTATTTTTCTAGGTCATATCATAACTACACATGAAAGACACCAAAAATATCAGCAGGATGAACCATATGGCTACACTTGTTAAGCCTAGATCCAGCAGGTTAGTGTGAGCAATCAGGAAGTCCACCCTGAAGCTGAGAAGCTCATGCAAATGGGACCAAATATAATACATTTCCATGAGAGAAATATTATCAACGAAACACTCCTGGACAGCACTGTTCAGAACAGCAAAGCACTTGTGAGAACATTCCCAAACAATTCTGGAGGCAATTGCATATACTCAAGAATAAGTAATTGCCTTTCAAGTTGATCAAAACTTAGATGCCAAGTATATACTTCATTCCATTAATTGTTGTTCCTATTCTTTTTCTTTCTCTGTGCCATATTAATTTATACATCAGCATTACAATGGTTCCCTTGAGGTAGGCAGCTTACACTCCAGCTTACAATGTTTCATTAGCAATGTGCTTCTCTGCTCAATTTTATTGGCATCTGACTGCCTCCTTGTCAAACTTCTGTGCTCATTTATTATTGTTTGAAGTTTGCTCTTTTATTCCATTATTTCAAGGTTTTGAGCCCTAGGGATAATCCTCTTGCAAATTGTTTGTGTAATGACACTCTCATTTCATTGTATTAAATGCCAGAACCATCATTTAAAACAGCATTAGCTATATGACACACTCACATAGAGACTTGTAAGTTGATAAATGTTACAGAGGGGCCTAGTACAGGCAAGAAGGATCCCCCAGTCACACTCTCAGGAATGTTCTTGCTGAAATGATATACTGTGTTGCAGTGGTTGGTATCAGAGGTATCCTGCTTTTCTAAATGTGTTAAGTGCTTAAGCAAATAACTGTACACTCCTGGGAGGATCCATGTCCACATTCTGCATTGATATATAATTCCTGTCACTAGAACTTCAGGCTCGTCATAAAGCGCATAAGGGACAGACCTGAATAAGGTTCCCATATGACTTCTTCCAATGTAAGTATCTTCTGCTTCTTCTGCAGAAAGTTCTTAAGAAATAAATTATGCTCCTTCTTGCACACAGTTATTTTATTTAATTCATAACATACACGTGTATTCCCTGCACTTTGTTTCCACATCTACCTCACTTTGGAAGGAGGGTATTCTGGAAGAGACCTGGGTGCTAATGTACCATACAGAGACAAAATTGCCTAGGGATTGTTGGAATAACTGACCCAATACTGAATTAGTCAAAGCTAGAAAGCTGGTCATAGCATTCACCAACTCTGACACGATCCAACCTTTTAACAGAACAACAAAAAAAGTCTTGGCTTGTGACAGAAAAGTGAGTATCTGCACCAGTTTCAGAGTCAATTGTATCATAAAAATTAAAATGATTTCACACAGCATCAAGCCTTAAGTAATGACTTTTTCTCGACATCACAAACTTAACTGTGACTCAGCACAGATCCCACAAGGCGTTCACGGTGTTGCAAATTCTTTAAGAGAGAATGCTTCTATAACTCCTGCTCAGTGTACTGACCAAACTCCTACCATATAAGATTCTTGATATTAACTCCAAGCACCGAGATGTATTATTTCCCAATTGAATCCAGTTTATATAAAACTGTAAAGTATTTAAGTAACAAGCCATTGAATGGCATTTGTGGAGGATCTATTGGTAGGCTTGTGTAGAAATCGGATGAGAGAGGCATTCCTTGATTCCAAGAAAGAGATACCTTTTCTTTGGTTTTCATCTGTTGTTACCTTGTGCTCCTCAAACAAAGAGTACAGTTTAGCTAGTGATATTTTATTGAGGTTATCTGTGAGTGAGTATAGTGGTTTGTCTCAATAATTCTGTTTAATTGACTGATAAATCCTCAAGTGACAAAAGTAATTGTGCACAAACATAAATCTTGTTTTTCAGTAGCAAACTTCCATCTATTACTGCTGGACCTGGCTTTACTCTTCAATCTGTAAACTAAACTGCAGGTAAATTTTGAGTTGATTTCTCAACATATCACTGAAAATAGGACTTAGTAATGCTTGTAGTTGAGAAAGCAGAACCACATACAACTGTTAAGGAATCACTGGTGAGCAATAAGATCACATGCCTTTCAACTCTCAGAAACTGATTTCATTTTGGTTAAATAAATGGAGATATGCCTAATGGTTTTACATTTCTCTTCTATGCTACATGCCTTACTAACACTGCTTTTGCCAGCTTAAAGTTGGAGAACTCCATACTATTCCCGTAATAACCAGCTACCGGGAGTTACGTTGGTCACATGGCATCCTAGAAAGACCAGAACAAAAGCTTCAGAAGAGACCAGTTTGTAAGGAATCTCCTGTGGTACGTACTATCTGACTTACTGTCCCATCCCACTTGGTGGGACAAGGGGAGGTTGTTTTGAAATCTCTTCATGGCAACAAGGAGTAATAACAATTACCTGAAGGTTCGAAAAATCTGATCAACTTTTACTTAATGACAACTGGCAACTGTGACAAGGATGTTATAATTGAACTGAGATTTGGCAAGGATATATACGATTGTAACACCTGTTATAGGCACAAACAAATACAACGTCTGGCCCTTATAATGAGGTAGAATGAGGAAAGAAGGAAAGAAAAAGAAGGAAAGAGATAAAAAATACAAGGTAGAGAGTAAAGTATCACTACCCTAGGATCCTGTGTCAGTAAGATGTGGCGCGCAGGTAGGTTCTCAAGGTGGCGGGTGCATGCCACCTCTTCGCTACATGACTCTTTTAAAGTCTCTTTCCCCACCCCTAAGGAGTGGGTTTACTGGCCACCATGAGCATGCGCACTCTATGAGAAGACTCTTATGGAATGAGTGGGTGGATAACACTGGAGCATGTGCGTTTTCTGGTAAGAATTCTCTAGAAATGGGTTGGGAGGATAGTGGCATCAGAACATGTGCAATCTGCCCACTTCAATGACTGATCATTGACCTCATCTGGCATGCAAGCACAGAAACGAAACATCATACAAAAGGGGAGAAAGGTTCAGAGAAACACTACCTCACCTTAGCAGCATGTGGTCCTTCATTCTCCCCCCTCCTTATCTCGCTCAGGCAAGGCGAGTGTTTAAGACATTTTGCAATGTCTCTGCGGCTGTACGCTACACTTACCTAGCTGAAAATGATTCACTAAGAGAACTAAGGCTTTTCAACCAGAACAACTAAACTGCCATTCTATGGAGAGGTTAATGTGAGCTATTCTACTCTTTCCAGACGTGTTCCTAGTCTGCTTCCATTCAAACTGATGATTAAAATCCACGTGGCAGAAGAACTGAGTTCTAGCACAACATTTTAGCAGCTGAGTTTTTCAAATTTGTTCTGTTTAAGAAATCATTAAAAATGCAAGGACAATGCTTGGTTTATTTCCTTAGAAAAGCATAGCTAAGGGAAGTGATTTAAAGGAGAGTCTGGTCAATGGCAGCTGAGAGACTGAATTCAAGTGCTGTCTGTTGTTCAGGTCATACAGTATGTTTATGCTGGTGGAACTTTCATAACTAGAAAACTTTCAGTAGAAGGCTACTAAGAAGATTAGAGGGGAAGGAAAAAAAATATGGATGTTTTCTATGATTAGAACGTACCAGGACTTCTAATAAAACAACTTACATGTGTCCTCATCAAAGCTGAGAGCTAAAGGCGGGAGAAATTTTTGTCCACTTCAAGGCAAAATTTATCCTCTTATGGGGAATGTATGGAAGAAGACAGAAAAGTACCCTTAACTGATGTTAATTGTATCACCTAATGCACTTCAGGTATGGAAAGCATATCCAAAGGATATAAGAATCTGGAAAATGAAGTTGCTTTATATACAGAAAATATCCCCTATCAGCGATCTGGCAACATTATTTGTATTTTCGTTTTCCTTTCTTACTCCCTCCCTTTCTGCTTTTCCCAATCCAGACCAAAATTAACTCAATATTTGAAATCTCAGTGTGACATATTCATGGCAAACTAACTTACACGGAGTAGCAAACTAAAAGTCAAAGAGAAAATGGCATACAACTAGTTAGGCTCACCTTTTAATGAGAAAATTGCAGGCTGCACATGAAGCAGGTATAAATCAATGTCAAGAATTAACACTTCTACTTCTGTCAACAACTCAACATTTCCGAGCATTTATAAATCACTTTGAACTTTGTCTCAGTGCATTGCTGTCAATGGTAGACTGGAAATTAATTGCTATTTTGACACAAGGAAAGAGGAAAACGCCATGTATTAAGATGTCAAACAGTGGTATTCCTTCAGACAGCAAGTGCTGTGACAATTGCTTAATGAAGCTTAGCCTTTTATCACTCATTATAGTCATTACAGCCATCTTGTGACTTCACCTGCATAGTCACCAATGTTTCCTGGCTGGTGTGGTTCATTTGCAGCAAAAGAACACATACCATTATCATGTGGTTACTCTCACACTGTGAAAAAGAAATGTTGTATTTCTTATGATCAATAATCTCAAAGGCATCATAAATTCAAAACTATAACTTAGTGGAGTTTCTTTATAGAAGTGCTTTAAAGCAATGCTTGAGCCAATCCCAAATATAACTTTCAGTCTGTATTCTGCAGAAAATTGTCTGGAATCCGTGTCTGGTACCAAGTTTGTGTGGTGACTATAGTGACTTCAAAAAACAAGCTGGGTATTTGTAGATAGAGAAACGAAGAAAGACCTGTCAGCTGAAAATAGCAACAGCATTTTTGGTAGAGTAGCTAGATTGCATCTTTTATTGTGGTTTCACAGTCATGTTCTGGTCCATAACTTGTGATTCTGAAATTGTTTTGCTAAATTAAGAAAAAAACCTGGCAGTGTCATACTATGAGGTACGGAACATGGTATTCAGCTGTGGATTGGTCTTGTCTGTTCCAGCTTGTCCATTTTTTTTGCCTTCCATTAACTACCTTAGCTTTTTAATACCTACCTGATTTAAAGGGTCTTTGAAGGAAAAGCCTCTCATGGAGAGCTGAATGAGGAAGCACGGAACAAGTTTAGAATGGGATTCAGGGGGAAAAAATTAGTGAAAGGACAGAAGGACAAGAAAAACAGTTAAGTTCATATATTGACAAAGTGATCCAGGGGAGAAAAACCAACCAACCAACCAAATAACCAACAACAACAAAAAACAAAACAAAAAACAAACCAAACCTCAAAATACTAATTGGCAATAGTGAAAAGAAAAAGATGGTCCAGTATTTCAGAGGCTATTTCTTAGCTTCTAGGTCCAAAGTGAAAAGGCCCCACACCCTGGTTACTAGATGTAGCCCTGAGCATTTCTTTATTTTTTAAACATTACGTATTTACTTAAAACAACTCCTGTAGAACCTAACAAGATTCTTCTTTCCCCTAGCTACTGAAACTCACACAAAATCCTTCTCTTTTAGCGAACAGCACTGAACATATCGCAGAGACAATGAAAATATGAATAATTTCTAACAGCTTCTCAAAAATAAAACAGTAAAGATTGTTTTAATGTTTCCTCTATTGCAAGTAATACCAAGAGACCAGTGAAAAAGAATGTATTTACATAAAGTATCTTTTGCTTTCAGAACTATCTGTTCTTTAACTTAGAACTGAAAAATATTCACCAATAGGAAAAACACTAAAACTTCAGTTTCAAAGTGGTTAAAACTGCTATTCAAAAGTTACAGAACAGTGTCAGAAAAAAGAAAGGTATGAAATGGCAAGAATATCTAAAAATGAATGTTAGCACATTTGCGAATTCAGTTATGTTCCTTAGACAAGATTTTTACAGGGGAAAGGAGAATTTTTTAGGAAAAAATCTTAATCTGAAATCACATACCACAGTTTAACATTAAAAGATTTTTCTTTCCAACCTGTTAATTTTTAAACCCATTTTTGGCTCAAAAACTGAACTGTAAAATCCATTATTGCCCTATGGTGTTTGGAACTGACATTAAATTCTACCAGTACCGTAGAAAATTAGGAAACAATCATGCTGGCACACACAAGATCAACATACTTCTTAAGTTTCAGTATCCTTAAAACACACCTAAGTGTGACTTCTCATTCTTCACCAGGGAGTACTATGACAAAGACTATGCAACTATAAGAATACTAGAGATCTGATTAAACATCCTAATTACTGTTAAAGGGACTTTCCACTTTTCAACCACCTGCTTCTTCCATGTCTCTAGTAGGACACAGCTGAAATATGTTCACATATTGCTCTAAAAGAAAGCTCATAACTCACAGAGAGAAGGTCATGTTTTCATACCAAATTTGAGTGAGTCAGCACAACTATCACCTATTATAAACATGTTCTCTGGACCTAATCCCAGATTTCGAGCCTCTGTCTAATCTTTAGTGAATCAGAGACGGTAGCAAAGGGCACAGGTAAACATATATAAAAGACCTCCAGAAAAACAAAACAGGGCTCAAAACCCGAATGGCACGCATGCAAACACCCATGGGCAGAGAAAAAAGGAGTGTGGTGTGCATTCACAGATCTGCAGCATCACTGGAGTCACAGAAACATCTAGGATAGCCTGCATGACCAGAATGTTGTGATGGATGTGTACAGGCCCTTCAAAGAGGGAGGCAATGACAACAATGAGGGGGTTACCCACTATATGAAGGAGCAACTGGCATGTGGAGGTCCTCTATAGGACGTCCAACAGGTGGGCCAAAGCAAGTGGGTGAAAGCCAGAGAAGAGGACAGGAAAAGGGGTGACACTCAGGGGGCTGTTACCAACCTCCTAGGAGGGCGGCAGGGAAGCAGATGAAGCTCCTTTAAACAATATGATGAAGCCTCTGATCACTGTTTCCGGTTCTCCTGGGGATCTTCAGCCTCCCTGACATCTGCTGCAAGGGAAATATGAGAAGATATGAGCCATCCAAGAGATTTCTAAGTGGTGTCAGGGATAAGACAGATGCTGGATGGACCAGCCTGGGGTGACGTAGCCCTGAATTTGTTGCTCACTAACCAGGAAGAAGAGGTCAGAGCAGTGATCATCAACAGCAACGTTGACTGTAGGGATCCTGAAATAGATGAGTTCAAAATCCTCTGAGAATTGTGGAAGGCAAGTAGTTGAGTACAGATCCAGGACCTCAGGTGAGCAGTGTTAAGCCTGCTCAGAAAACTTACCAGGTGGGGTCCCATGGGAGGCAGCTCTGAAAGGCAAAGGAGCTCAGGAGACTTAGTAGGCTTTTAAGGACGGCATCCTCCAGGCACATGAATAGTCCATCCTGATGGTCAGGAAAACAAGTAAATACATTAAGACATCAGCCTGGCTAAACAGGAGACTCATCGCAGAGCTTCAGTTCAAAAGGCACGGAAGGAAGCAGGGACAGGTTACAAAGAGGGAATTATTGCCTGAGAATGCAGGGATGGCATCAGGAAAGCCATAGTTCAGATAGAGACTTACAGTGAGTGTCAAGGGCAACAAGAAGACTGTCTCTGAGTATGTCAGTAATAAAAAGGTGGACAAGGAAAAATGTGGGCCCATCGCTGAAAGGAGTGGGTGTTTTAGTGACAGTAGACACAGACAGGCTGAGCTACACTGACCCCTGTGCTTTGTGAAAGAGTTCAAGGCGGACAAGAAGGACCAGAGGTGAATGAGGGTCAAGTCAAGCATTACTTGTGAGAACTCAACCCACACAAGTCCATGTGTGTGGCCGTACCAAGTGTGCTGAGATCTGGCTGATGTTTTTGCAACATCATTCTCTATCATCTTTGAAAAATCATGGAGGCTGGGAGAGATTTCCAAAGACCAGAGGAGGACAGTTAATCGTACCCAGCTTCAAAAAAGGCAAAAGAGATTATTCAAAGAACTACAAGCCAGCCAGCCTCACATTCACCCTTGGTAAAATCATGGATTGAGTCCTCTTGAAGCACATTTCTAGGTACCTGAAGGAGTAGAGGCAGACTGAGAACAGTCAGCATGAATTTACCAAAGGTGAATAATGCTTGTGCCGTGTGATGGAGGGAGAGTAACGCATATTATTTATCCTGACTTTAGTAGGGCTGTCAACACTGCCAAATAATACAATGTCTTGTATCTAAATTAGGACGTTACAGTTTGGATGAGTGGACAACCAGACAGATGAAAAACTGATTAGATGAAAGAGACTTACAGGGTAGCAGTTAATGGGTTATATTTACCTGGGGACCACTAACAAGTACAGACCACCGGGCTGTATATTGAGGCTTGTCCTGCTTGACATCTCTGTCAGTGACCTGTAATGGGAGAAGGGGCTTGTGGACATTGCAGATGACACCAAGCAAGGGGACCAGTTGATGCATGTGAGGGCAGGGCCTGGGGTGGTGTGAGCAGGGCCCAGGGCAGGGACCCAGGGGCGGGCAGGGGTGATGCCCTATGATCAGCACCCATCAGGCCTCATCCAGGCACCACATCCCATCGGGTGTCCTGGACAGAAGAGACATCAAGCAACCAGAGGGCATCAGAGGAAGCCACCAGAATGGCAGGCCTGAAGCACTCGCCTTACAAGGAGGCTGCTCTAGGGTCAGGGCTGGTTCAGCCTGGAGCAGAGGTGGTTTTGGGGCACCTAACAGCACCCTACCACCTACGGGGCAGAGATTGAGGGGGCAGTGGTGAGCTCTTCACAATGGTACCTGGCAGGCAGACAAGAGACAGCAGCATCAGGTAAAACTAGAGACATTCAGGCTGGACATAAGGAGAAATCTTTCTTCCATGAAGACCAGGAGGCAGTAGAGCACGTTGCTCAACCTGAGAGTTTTTCAAGGGATAATTAGACAAAATCTTGAACAACCTGGTTTGATCAGCATCAGGATCTGACTGCTTTGAGAAGGTGGTGGAAAGACAACCTCCCAAGAACCCTTCTAACCTGAATCATGCTATAATGCTATGACTATACAGAGTAAGCAGCTCATCAACATGACATGGAAAAGACTTAACAATTCAGTAACTTCAGTAATTTCCCTTCAAAAAAGAGTAAGCCAACTGCTAATTTTTTATCCTTTCTAGGAAATCTGCATATCAAGAGCCTACTATTTCACTTCTCATCAGTATTCAGATAAAACCACAAATTCTTGGGTAAATCCTGAGAACGGAGATATGAACATAGGCTTCCACAATTACAATGAAGTCAAGGAAATCTCCAGCTTACTCTAAACTGATGTTACTGAAATGGCAGTAATACTAAGCTTGCTTTTTGGTAAGACTGAGACATAACTTCTGGGTAAGGAGCAGCTTAAATGAATTCAAGTAATTAACAATGAAAAAGGCTGTGAGAGCCTGGGCAGGTTAAATTTGCAGGAGGTAGATTTGAATTCAAATACTTGCCACAGCTTGAAAGAAGTTTCTCATTCAATGATTTTCTTTCAGTCTTCAGAGCTGTCATTATATTTAAAAATAAACAAGTGTTATTGTGCAAAATATTTCCCTGTGACTTCACTAAGCTTCACAGTAGGCAAGCGCACTAATAATTAATGTAATGGGAAATGACATTTATCGCAGATGTGGAGTATGCTATTTTTTTCCTCCTGTAAAAAAAGCAGATCCAAGTGAACTGCTGAAAGAGAGATGTCTCACAAGACTCTCTTCTCCTTTGTTCTGACCCAGGACTCATAAAGGATGTGCCTTTCTGCTCAGATTTAGTTATTTCCATGTCTCTGTTTGGTTGTGCATGCAAAATTGGAGACAAAATTACCTCTCTTGTTGCAGCCCAGTTTTGGCATGACTAAAGGTTTGTACTGCCAGGGCAGGTCTCAGGACACCTCTGGCCTTGTTTTGACTTGAGCTGTTTTAGCTGAGACAGCAGATGTCAAGCAGTCAGGTAACTGTGAACTAGGTTTGGTTTAGTTATTCTTTGGTTTATAATGATAACAAGTAGTTGGTTCTGTGTGGACTGAACTGTCCATGACTGTAGACTAAAACATCATGTGGCAGAGTGCAGGGACAGGACCAGAGGGCCCAGCCTTTAAGCACAGATCACAGTGGTCACCAAAGGGGTACAGCCTCATGTTTTTCAGGTAAAGCCAGTTTTGTAAATGACAAACAGAAACAGAAAGATTGAATAACTGGGAACAAACAGAAAAAGATGAAAATAAACCAACCAACCAAATAAAAAAGTCCAAGCAGATTTTGCTAAGAAACTGATAAAAATAAACAGCAGCGGATGAAAGACAAAGAAAGAAGACTGCATCATTAAATCACCATGAGGAATGTAGGATGTTGACTACTTACCACAGCCCCCTACTTCACAGTTCCACAACTTCACATTGCACCCATAGATGTCTGTATCCTGGGGAACATTTGAAGGGAAAGCAAACATCAGAGAAAAGGGCTACATTCTAAGAGAGTTTCCCTTATAATGGTTTTTAACCATATTGTTGATACTGAGATTTAATTTCTATTAAATAGATAATTTAGACTTCAAATGTCAATATTTTTGCTTGAGCCCTGCTGTATTGTCCTTCCAGCAGATATAGAGGTTTTTAAAGGCCCCCAAGATGACTAGGGCCTGTGAACATGAGGTTTCTTACAGTTATTTGAAGAAGACCCCATGTACTTCTACCTGATCAAGAGGTCTACAGCAGTGTTCACACTGGTGTGCCCAATAACCTTCGCCCAAAAGCCCTCAGCTGACTCCTGATGCATCCCAAGGCAGAGCTCCATGCAGTTCAGCTGCTCTCTCACATAAAGGGTCACTCCCTCTCATCGCCTTTGCAGGCTGCCCTTCCTAAGAAGCCTGTATCCCTCCATCACTGGGCTTCAGTCATGTGAGCTTTCACCCCATGTCCCTGAGATCCTAGGGAGGTCAGGGCCCTGTAACTGCACAAAAACTTCTCATTTCTCCTGTTCATTCACTGTGATGGATGTGTTTGTGCAGGGGCATTTCAGACCAACACCCAAGCATGCTGTTTCCCCAGAAGAAGCTTGAGAGCCTTCTCCATAAGGCTATTTTGCAGGCACCTTCTTCTTTAAGTGCCTGTGCTTGAAGGGATTCCACTTTAGCTCTGTTTTGTTGATAGCTATGTCTTTTTATTCCCAGCACTCTGGATGCTTGGCTCACCCATCCTATTCCTGAATGCCTTACGTGTTCTTTTCGGAATCACTCCCTCTTCTGTTATTTCTAGTTTAAGGCTCTCCTCTACCTAGTTGGCCAGACTGTTGGCAAAGATACTCCATAGTAGGGAAAACAGCACAAATACTGCATTTGACTTAGTTTAATTCAAAGACATCTTAAGTTTCTGCATTCATCATGAGCCATTCATTTATATTCAAACTTTGTCACCTTTAGCTGCCACGCAGCCTCATGTAAATGGCTAAAACTGCAATAACACTCTTGAAGCTGAAATTATTTGCTACAGGGGTTTAGCCCCAAAGTTCTTACAAAAGCAATTTAGGAAGAATTCAGTTAAGTAATAGGAAATTTCCAAGCAGCAGAAATCTTCAAGATGAAATGGCATGTATGGAAAACCTGCAGATGATGAATCTTTTAGCCAGGTGTGCCCAGATACATGTTACAATACTTGGAAACAAAATAACAGCAACAGCAACAGCAACAACAACAACAACAACAGTAATAATATTCCTGTTCAGGGAGAAGAAAGTGGAGAAAAGAAAGCATGAGCTGGCTGAAAATGCATGGGCAGGTGTTTGGCAACATCCTCCCCATTCATTAATGTATTTGGAAATACGTTTCTTGGCCAAAATGATAATGAAGAAAAGGTAGACAAGTAATGGCAACTGAAGAATTGTCTGAGTTAAAGAATAATGCACATCTCAGGTCTTAATTTTCCATATTCAGTAAGTCCAGAACTCCTCTGGACTTCTTTTTCTTTCATTGCTACCAATAAAACCGAATATTTTAGGCAAAGAACCTTACACACAGTGAGCTTCTCTTATAAAAGTATCCATGGTTTCTGGAAATGCAAATTGTCACAGCAAAATATACCGAACATTCTGTTAGGTTTAAACAAACAGGGAGATGATTCAATTTCTTCTGGAAAATAAATATTGCTGTCCTATAAACATGTCCCACATTCGGACAGGAGATATGCATCTTTACCATGGAGTCACATTGCACCTCGATCCCTTTGTAAGGTTTTTACAAAATGCAGCATTTTTCTCAGAGAAATGTGAAAAGCAGGATTGAGGAACTAGAAGTCAATGTTTCTGGATTTCTTTCCCACTTCTCTCACAAAGCTTGTAAAATATGCTTTCACCTATTAGAACACCCTAGATTGTTTACCTGCATTTTGAAAAAAGTATTCCAACTGAATCCTTATTTTGAGATGTCCGTGCTTTAAGTTTGTTGCATGAACATGTAGTCTAACAGGTTGGCAGCAGCTAGCAGCTTAAAACAAGAGTAAAAAGGGGGACCTAACTGCAGTTTTGTTACAGGCATCACCAAGGGAACAGGCTGAGTCATCACATATGCCACCTCTGCTGGTGGAGGATAAACAACATGCTAATTCTTTAGTGCACATTGCTTCTAGGCTGCCACCTCACCTGGCTAGCTGCAAGGGCTAGGAGGACCCTGATAACATCCTCCACAGTTGTGGTTATGTCTTCCTTCATCTAGACTGTTCTTCCACCTCTTCATGAATTGTAATTCACACAACAATAGAAAGTACTCTACTATTTGGGTGGAGGAAATGTATTCCAGCAAATAATACATTTGCAAAAAAAAATGCAAACTTTGCCTCAAAAGATATTTACACAAAGACAAAGTGTCATTGTGCTCTTCATGAAAAACAAATAATCTTTCCACTTAATAAGCTGTCAGTTCAAGGAAGAGTTAAACTCTATTTCTACGTTTTGACCTGTGAATGTTTTTTTTTTTTTTTTCAGATGGAAGAAATGGTATATTTGAACCGAAAATGTGCTTTCAGTTCACCTACCAAACTACTCATGGAAAAAAAATAAAAGAAATCTGCAGGGGTTTTCTTTTGTTATTCTTTGACATAACAACATAATCATGCCTGTTATTTCCTAGTTAAGTAACTTAGGAAATGATTACTCTACAAATATAAACTCTGAGTCTCCAGTTTCTTTGCTGGTAATTCCCTGACAGGGAAAAGAAAATAATGCACTTAACAATAGCCCAAGATCAGGCAATATAGTAGTGTCAGACTGTTTTACTTTGCCAGGATGACAGCCTTTTTAAAATACTGCTAATTGCACAGTAATGATTTCTCATTAAACAGGCCATAATTCAGCACAATGTCTCTGTCTTGAGATTTTCCTTTTTAATTCATTTGGTATACCTATTAAATATAGTTTGAAAATTGTTCTACATTGGAGATGTTGAGACCATCTTGGTAAATGAGGAAAAATTCAGTAACTGGAGTTGTTTAGTCTTGGATAGTGAAGACTTAGAGATGCACTGGGGCTTTATACACTGAGGAGAGCTGTCAGAGTACAGAGAGTTTGCAGGTTGGAAGGCACAACTGTTTCTGCTCAAATTGTTGGGTATACTGAAATGGTCCCATGAGTACTCACCAATTTCTACAATTCATCTCTAAATACTAATTTATATATACCAAATTTAAATAACTGGAAATAACAGAGGGATTGTAGTTTTCCCTAGCTGGAAAAAAAAAAAAAAAAAAAAAAAGCGCCAAAAAGGAAGGAGAGGTCCTCAGGTTAAATCTCAAGAAAAGCTAAAATCCTAGATACAAATCAGGATGCTTAACATCTTGGCTTGGGAGTTATATACCCATTTTGGAAAAAGAAATTCCCTATTCCCTGCACATAAATGTTGTAGTCTTAGCAAGGCCAATTATCACCATCTTTAGGACCAAGTTGGACATGGACTGGCTTTGTTACTTCTTTAGCTTACCTTCCCAGAAAGGATTTTTAACCACATCTACCAGCATAGGGAAAGGGCATTATAGCATTTCCCTTCATTAAAAGATAGAAAGACACAAAACTAGCAGTACCATCAGAAATGTGACTATTGTCAGCTTAACTGGCTTCAGACCTGAGTGGATCCAAGTCCATTTGTCCAATCTATCCAGAAAGCTGTCTAAAGCCTTAACTACATACCACCTTGGGGTGGAGACAACCTTCTAAGCTCCAGTTAAGTTTGCCCAGCATTACCGACTGAGAGACAGCAGGAGTTACTGCAACACTGAAACCACACAGGTGTCAATGAAGTTGTGTGATGTATTGTGAATTGAGATGTATTAAACTCCCTGCTCTGACATCTGCTCATGGTGTTCCTTTTAGTGTCTGAAGATGAATATTTGAAATCCCTTGAGGTTTATTTGAGAAAGACATAGAAAAGATGCATGTAGAAAAAAAATGAGCACAAAAGCAAGATCAAGCGAAAACCATTCTCACTATTTTCAAGCAAATGTTCTAAATACAAAACTTAATAGTGGGTATCACAAAGAAGCTAAAGACTGATTTTTTTATTTCAATAAAAAGAAAGGGACTGTTGAACTTGTGTTTTATTCACCATATTGTATTCAGTGCCACATTTTATTCACAGTATTGTATTTTTTTATTCATTGGTATATTTTCATTTTATTAAATGGGACATATTTTGTTCAGCAGCAGCTGCTTGCAAATCTTTCTCTGTTGCAGGGTGAGACTGAGTCCAGTGAAATACAAAATACATAGGATATAATTATTCTACTTTGATAAAATTATGAAACTGAAGAACAGCTAAGAAATCTCTATATACTGCACCAGTTGTTTTCCTGATTCAGTCTACTAATTTATAACCACAGAAGCTGAAACTGAAGGACAGACCTTTGCTACCTCTGACCTCTTCACAATTTAAGCTATATTATGTTTTGGCCGTACACAGAGCAGTTGAAAAAACAACAGAAAAAAAAGATGATGGTAAAATTTTTACCGTGGAAGAAGCAGCACAGCAGCTATGTGCTTGGAGACTACTACCTGAATAAGATCAAAAGCTGTCAATAGAAAAAGGCAAATAAACACAACTGTCACTAGACTGTTGTCATTAATGAAACTGAAACAAGCTTTTCAATATATTCCTACACGTTTTAAATGAATATTCTCAAACTCAAAAGTTGTGTATTACAGGTCAATTCTTCTGAACAAGTATGAGCTATGCTTACAAAAAACCTTTCTCCTTAAAATACGCACCAGTGAACAACAACAAGCAGGACAGCATGAACTCTTGCAAAGAAACAAGGGAAGGAACATTTTACACAGCAGAGACCTGCGGCTTCTCTCCATACTTCCTTCAAGTAAAAGTATGCTGTGTGAAATTAGTTGTGTGTAGGACGATCACTTTAAGATGGAAATTTAACACCTGCTTCAATGAATGCGTGGCCAAATGACCACAGATGCCTCTGTTCAATCCAAAAACCAGCAATTATAAGCATTATTTTCAATTTTTTTAAAATAGTCCTATACCTAGACAAAGACACTTTAGTTTTGAAGAAAACAAACACTTCCTATTGAATTACTCCAGAAAGTTTTGCAAAGTGGTTATATTGAGCTTTTAACGGATAAAGGTCTCAGTTACAAAGGCCTTGTCAGATGTCACTTTGCCTTTCTGCAGTAAAGGAACACAATCAGAGTGTTATAAATTTTTTTTCCATTCCTGGAGACAGGCTTATTAACCTTGAGCAGCTTACCTTTCAACTAAAAACTCTCAGACAATTTTTATAGGCTACACATGTACTATGCCTGAGCTTAGCAGCTTAAATCTTTTACAGCACTTCTTCTCCTGTTTATAAATATATCTCAAAGTTCATCTTTCCCACTTCTGTATAGATCCTCAGAAGGACACTCCCTCAGACCCACAGTCTTGAAGCTAAGAGTATCTCTTTACACCTATTCTTCTCAGACTCTCAGTAAATGTTGAACTAGAAGTGACCTTGGGGACTATGTCTCACAATCTTTCCTCCTTGGTTATTTTCATATCTAGATTCTCTGAACATCATCTCTGCATTGGACGTCAGCTGCACAGACTTCATATTTTACACTCTACAGTTTCATCATGTTCTTACTCCCTTTACCACAGTTACTTTGATCACCATTCACTTCTACCGGTAGAACATGGAGATATTCCTGTGCACGAATGATGCCCTCCAATTTTATGTCCTTTAGAAATTTCCCAGTACCTTCAGCATGCTGTTACTGGGTGATCAATGAAAACATAATACAATATCCTCCAAAAGATCAATATTCAAACTTCACTAGACATCACCTCTGTAAGGAGTTACATTCTAGCTCATATAAAATGCTCGGGTAGATTAAACGTAGTAGGTTTTCTGTTCGAACTCAAATTCTCTTGTGTATTCCACCTTCCAGTAGTAC
The DNA here is from genome assembly GCF_047370975.1 of Nipponia nippon. Lineage (NCBI taxonomy): Eukaryota > Metazoa > Chordata > Aves > Pelecaniformes > Threskiornithidae > Nipponia > Nipponia nippon. The sequence goes on from NW_028262402.1 coordinate 311,357, forward strand.
TCCACCTTTTCATCAGGTTTTACTCTCTTCCAACAGGAATATATAGGAAGCCCTGTCAGAAGCCTGCCTTTACTTTTCAATGTCTTTCAGTTGTTTTTGTCCTAATCAAAGTCCAGTGATTTCTTTAACTTCTGTGAAAAATAAAGAAAGATTATCACATAATCACTGGAACTACTCCAAGGAGCAATGCTGTGCTCCACTGAAGTCAGCAATCAATTTTACTGTAATATGATTTGGGTGTTGCAAGGCATCATGTTTCCTTCATGACAGCTTTGTGACCAAGTTGAATGAGGAAATTTGGAAGTGTTTAACCAATATGAGTTGCAGCACACAATATCTCTGAAGGATTTACATCAAGTGCTCTAACCCACAAATCTACATATAGAACTCAAGTTGCTGTGTTACTCTAACAATAACCTAAGTATTTATTCATTGAGTGTGAACGTGATCATCTCAGAAACAAAATGGGAGTAGCACTTGTGTAGTGGTAAGGTAGTCTTGAGATATCGGAGCTTTGAGACCTCCATGTTTCATAGCAGGTAAGATACAGTAGGAGGATTTTTTTAGCTTTCAAGAGAAGTTGAAAAAGACATAACCAAAGCCTGGCTGTCTGGGTGTCATTAGATTTCACAGAAGCCCTGATAGGCTCAACTCTATACTGAATTGACACAGTGCTACTTTTTGGTACTTCATATTAATTATCAATTATGCTCTATTAAGCATTCTATCAATCACTTCAATATCATATGTATAAAACATAATTTTCTGAAATATCAAAATTTCTGAAAGAATGGAAGTTCCAGTTCTTGATCAGTCTCTTTTTGTTATATCTTTTAGAGGACATTACATAGTGTTACACCCATGGCTGTGATAGCTCTGAGCTCTGCATTTAAATTTTGCTAATAGTCAAGGATCATCAGAGGGCAACTATAGTATGCAGCCACTTTTCAAATTGATATGGGTCTTTTCTCCAAAAACTGTTGCCCAATATTCTTGAATGACTAAAAAGTCTGAAGGTAATACTACGGAAGTGTTTGTTTTGTGGTTTTTTGTGAGCATCGCAAGGGATTGACAAGAAGTTTCATTGACTAGTATAATCATAAAGATCAGTTTCTGAGAGATGGAACCATACATGTTCATGAGCACACCTTCTCCTATAGGTAAGATAATGGCAGAGCTGAATTACAAGCATACTTATCAACTAGGACATGCAGACTGTCACAGTTTTTAAAAATGAATTTTCATACATGGACCGAAGCATTGGAAAGATTCTTAAAACTATGGTAACTTCCAGAGATAAAGGAGTCAGTCTGAACCAGTAGGAAACAAGAAAAGAAAAAGAAGAATAAAATAGAATCTTTGTGGCAGTATGCAAATATGCAATATCTATAATAAAATCAGTGTGCCTTGCCAATGGATTTTGAAGTACTCTAGAACACGACGACAACTACTTTGTTTTATTCATGGAGAAATTGAGGTAGAGATGGGAAAGAGGAGAGTATGGACACAATGACAATTCCAATGGCTATGCAAGGAGCAAAATCTTTATTTTGCATGTGCCATCCACTTGACCTGAATACTACATCCATGAGTGTGTAACTTAAAGCAGTGAACCCTTCCAAGGTCTGCCCACATAACAAGAAAAAGATTTTTCTTTTTGATAAAGGCAAGAGTGAAAGCAGACGAGAATCATTAATGCACAAATATCCCCAAAGAATGTGGTACCTTTTTATTTCATACATTCAAACAAAGTCAATAGCATTTCATTTTTTTTGCTTTTTTTTGAATATACATTGCCTATGTACACTGTTTTCAGTGTTCTTCACTGAACTATGGAAAAGAAAGTAAGTTTGGATTAACTGCACATAACACGAGGGGAAAAAAAGGTAGCCTTAAACAATGAGGACTTCGTGTTGTTCTCTGTTCCTAATATGCATCTGCTTTTATCATTGTTGAGCTTCTTCAGAGCAAGTTTATGCTACGTCATGAGTTCAGGGATGAAGTTACAGTCTCTGTTCAGAGAGTCTATTTGATGGCCTGCATGCTTATTTGAATATGGTGTTAGCTTTGGGCGTGCTAATGATAGGAACCGTTTTAAACTCCGACCCCATGCAGTAATGGGGGTACAATGGTAAAAAATCCCTCAGCCCACATAAACCCATAGCTAACAAACCACAGAACATGGTCTTCATGAATGGAATGTGCCTTAGAAATATTCATCAACATGTGTGACTAAACACCCCCACACAGGACCTAGAACCACATATATGAAGGCAAAGAAAGACGTGCAAACTTGTAGCTACTGTCCATATCGTATTAGTGCTCATTCTCCTTCCTGTTAAATTAAAAGGTCAAGCAAGTCACTTCCTGTAGCAATTGTGGCTAATAATATTTTGCATAGCCTGTACAGATTCCTAATGAGCATTTATATAAGCACAGAACAGATTACGCAGTTCATAAATTATGGAAGCATAAAGACCGCCATCTAATAATTGGGGCAGTGAAAATATTACAGACACTTGTAAAGGATGGCCCAGCCTCCTGAGCTCTGAGGCTCAAGGTGCTGTAAAGTAGCCACATGATGCATCAAACGAAACAAGAACATGCTTAATAGAGCTCCTGTAAGAAAGGCCCCCAAATACACAAGATAACCCTGGTATGCCAGCTGGCATTTTATAGTGTGCACAATTATGTTTAAATCCCACTTTGTTTGCTAGGCAAAGCATATTTGACAGATTCAATTCGAAACTGAAATGAAAAGTGTCTCTGCTGTTTAGGAGACATTAGGAAAATGCACACATCCTACATGCAATTACAAAATAAGACACAGATTCCTAACAGTCATGCAAGGGTTGCTGAGCCTTTGGGTGGCTGCTTATTTGCATTTCAATAGGTGTTTGCATTTCAGTAGTGGTAGCCCTGAAGACCTGATTTGTACCATGGAGATCAATGAGTATAGAGCTCTTTCTAATAATGCATTTTGCTCATGGTTTGTATCAAGCAGGGTACAAACCGCATCATCTTGTGCGAAGTATTTTGGGAGACGCAATGAAGTGTAAGTAAAATAAGGAACAAGTTTCCTGTGAAGTACATGTTTCCCACTTAGCCTTATGCAGTGTTATACCCTAGCAAAGGGAAACAAACTAACAAACAAAAAGATCCAGTAAATATTTCCAAGTGAAAGAAGAGGAGGAAGATGGGAAGCAAAGGTATAACAAGCCCTCTTAGTTGAACTATGGAAGTTAACTTTATACCCCAGCACTGTTAGAGGACATTTCTTGTCATATGTGCAAGCAGCTGGAAGCATAAACACTGAATGATTTGGGGTCCACAATCTTGGTAAGCGTAGAAGCAGTTCAATAAAGTAACATGATGAAGTTTTCTCAGAGCAAATGGGATGCCTGAATGTAGCAAATAGGTATCATTCTGATTTGATATAAAAAAATAAGGTGCAATTATAATTATATCATTACCTTCCTCTCTTCCCATGAAAAGATTGATATTTGTGAGAAAATATTTTCCAATACTACAATAGAAGGTAATTAGCAATTTCATATCCTTTCCAGACCTAAGAAAAGGAAAGGTAGATGAGTTATTGAGTAATAACTTGTGAAGGAATATTGGTTTGGATGATAACATGAATTTGTCAGGGAAAGGGATGAAAATAGAACCATTAAGGGAGGTCTGGAGAACTGGACAGAGAGGAGATTATTAAGTTATATAAAACAATAATTTTGAATAAAAATGCATACACTTTTGAGTGTATTTATTTCTTTATTTATAGCTCTGCTGCGAGCCTAAGCACTGTGCTTGTGGGATGCTCATACACCATGGAGGACAGAGAAGGAGAGTGAGCTAAGGAGCCAGAATCAGATTAATTTGGGGAGGAATCTCCACAAGGTGACACAAATTCATGAGAAACTGAAAGAGATAATTTTGGGGAGAACAATATAATGATGGAAAGAAGCAGCTATACAGTGATACGCTTAATCTCAACAAGGAAAATGAGGAGATAGAACAGGACCAAAAGAAGGCCCTAGAATAGATTTCACAATTTCTCCATGATAAAAGTAATCAGACACTATCATGTCAGTGGCCCAGAAGCAGCAGGAATACACCAGGAAACGCAGACACTGGAGAAAGCATCCCCGGGCAGCAAGAGGCCAGCAAATACAAAGAAACTTCAAGATTTGCACAGCTGCTAATGGAAACAGATGCGTTGTTAGCAAAGATGCATCATTAGCAAAGAAAACTCATAGAGTTAAAAGCAGAACTAAAAGCAAATGAAGACAGAAAGGGCTGCTGCCCACTACTGTACAACTGTATAGCATGTAAAATGTGCCTGTGTGTATGGGTGTATGTGTGTGTGCACGTGTGTGTGTATGTATGTATGTATCTGATTCCCTGAGTGATTTTTGGTTTACACTGTTTCTTACATGAGGGCAAACTGAGAGATAGGTGGTTGTAAGTAAAGGTGATTTCATGGCAGGCTACACTTGCTGTGGAGCAATGCATGAGCACCAGGCTGCACAGAACTAGCTTTACGCCAGAAAAGAACATGCTTCAGCTATTGGTCTTGACGTGCTCATGACACATGAAAGTTAGCTGAAGTATCTTACTTATTAAAACAGGACTGAAGTTTCCCTGCTCTGTGGCTAAGTGAAATAGCAGATTTACATTTTGCTATGGTCTATCATCCTTTGACATTTTATGTCACTGAATGAACAATAGTAAGGCTGACCGTTGATTTCTAGTCTTACAATATATTGGTGTTTTTCTCAAATCCTGGCTTTCAGATGTCATATGAGCCTCTGTAGAATCTCTGCTTTCTTTTTGATAAATAAGCAAGTTCAATGTTAGGATATGCAGAGGAAAGCTTGATATTTGATGTAAATGCAAACAGCATAGAAGGTAGATAAAGCGATAAAGACCTTCCTCTCCTCCCCTATCCCCTCCACTTTTAAATCTCTTTTTTTTCCCATAATCTCATTATTTTGTAGATTGTTATAATAAACAATGAATATTTTGAACTGACACTACTGTAAAATGAAAGGATTGGGAAGGAAACATGCCAGGGTCTGCTGACTCCTCCTTTCCCCTTTGCTATTTCGGTTCTGCTTAAGCTACTTCAAAGCAGTCCTTGTTATCTATGCAGAACAGTCCACTTAAGGAATGTGGAGTGAAATCTGAGGCCTATGACACTCAATAAATTGTAAGGACACTAACCTATACCTATACCTATTCTTATACCTATACCTGTATGTATACCTATATTAGCTTGCCATAAAACAAAAGAAAAACAACAAAAAAACCAAACCAAAAACATGCTAAAACACCGTAAGCAACAACAGTATAAGACTTTTGTAATACCATGATGCCATATAAGCATTTTATGTAAGCGAGCCATGTGATCATCAAAGGAGATAAGACAACTGGTTTTTTTAGGATTTTAATTAGTATTTAGGCCGATACTTAGGTGGTATGAGAAAATATGTTAACAGGAACTCAATCATAGAATCTGTAAGACAAAAAACAAAACCAAGTTGCAAAGGACTGAAAATAGGCAGGACATACTGCCTAAAATGAAGGATGCTGCCGGACATGAAGGATGCCTGGCAAACTGAGGGCGAGATAGCACCATCAGGAGCAGATAATGCCCTTTTGGGAAGGGGGCAAGTAGTATCAAGGCTGTATTTTTGATGTCTCTTGTTGGGGAGCATTCAGCGTGATCACCTCAGCCTCGTCCTCAGCCACAAAGACTGAATCATAAAGATGTGGCATCAGCTCCTTGTTATTGCACAATGACAGCTAATTTAGGATATGATTGTTAAAGACTATTGATTTGCATATATCATTAAAAGTAGTGGAAACCATTGAACCATGGACTAACCATTTCCACAAAATGAGTTGCTAATGAAACATCAACCTGGTAATGTTTTATTTTAAAGCTTAAAGGTAGTTTGATTTTTCAGTCTTCTAAACCATCACAATGATCTCTAATTCTCTTATGAATTTAGATCACTTTTCTCAGGAAAACAAAGAAAGAAAGAAAAAGGAAAGAAAACTTTGGAAATAAAGGTACATATACAGTTTCTCCACAGCCCCTGATCAACTGGTGTGGCCTGGATCATGTCCTTAGTGCTGACAGTGGTGGGCTACTGTTCCAAAGATGCTTTATTCTGCAGCATTTATTGAGGTCAGCTTCCCAATTAAAAAATCCTTCAACATCTGTTTGCAAACAAATATTTTCCTTTTAATCAAGCTGACAGATACAGATATTAATATCACCTGTTCTAAGGAAGGAACTTACACATATCACTTTCTTTGCCAGTTAAGTACATAGGCTGTAGCTGCAGCCCTCTTACAAAATAAACTCAACGTCTTTCTTAAATTGGTATGATTTAAAGCACTAATCTTCTGCTTTTAAAGCTTGACTGTCAAACCTTCCTTTCCGTAGCAGTGGCTTATTTTGTGTAAAGTAAGCTGGCCAAATAAAAGCAATTATTCAGATAATATAACTGAAAATATTGTAAAATTTATTGAGTAAATTATATGACAACTTGAACACACATTTTAGCTAGGAATAACTGAATATCATCCTTCAATGTGAAATGAAGACACCATGTTAAAACAGTTTTGTCTTAATATTAGCAAAGATCTGTAATTCAGTATTGACTGGGAATTCAGCACATACATAGAAGGTTGTCATTAAGTGCTTCACAAATGCCTTTGCTATAATTAACATTAGCATGCTGTTCCCATTACCAGGTCCAGGGAGTTCGCATAATGTTTTCTACTTGCAAAGGCAGAATGTTAACAATCTGCACAGTGATTACCATAATGAGAGATCAGAAAGAATAACACCAGGAAGGTTAATGAAATACTGCCACTGAAGCAAATCTGCCCAGCAGGTTAACAGAGGCACTGCACTTAGAGCTCATGCAACAGTGATGCACCATGATGTTACCACTTAAGAGTACAAACAGTGGAAAACTGCTTTTCTACTAGGACAATCCACAAAGTGTCTTACTTTCTTTCTGTTTCACCTGGAAGAGGGATGTCCCTCTATCAGCGACTATTTCTGCTTGCCTCCGCACTGCTGCTGTAACCATGAACTTCACCAGAAGAAACTGTTATGTCAGTCTGAGAAATTTAGAAAGAATGATGTCCAACTTCTTCACTAGCTGTATCAAATTTCATAAATACAAGAAGAAAGCAGTTAAAGATGCTTTCTTTCTCAAGCAAGGAAAGCAATGCAAGCAGATGTAGTCTTTGTTGCAGCATTGGCAGTACATAAAGACTTGGTCTCTGCTCCTAAATCCTATTAACACGTTCTGCAGAAAACTTATTTCTCTGCATTTACAGTGGTATGAATAAGGCAGCACAAGTCCTAGCATGAGCCTTGTGAATGTAGAGGACTGAAGATGGTTACAAATGATCCTAACTAAAGGTACCTCTGCAAATCTGTTAGCAGCTCTGCATTACAGTCATCATTGACAAAAGCTGAGATTTTGCCAGGTGGGTACAAAAGCTGCAGAAAGAGCAGTCGTCTTCCAAAATCTATCCAATATCTTTCCCCAGTGAACCTTTCTGATTTGCTTTTCTTCAGAGCACAGTTTCTCTACATCCAGCCACCACTTTGTAAGGATAATCAGAGCTCCATGGCTGGTGACAGCACTCTTTCAGTGCAGATTCACAGAGGCAAAATAAAGCAGTGTGCTTGGTGTTCCTTGAAAAGCTACATTTACATGGAGATACATGCTTCATTGAAGACACTCCTGAGTTGACTGACCCTGAGGAACTGTCCAATGGCCTTCTTGGTAGAAAGTTTATTCATTATAGGAAAAAGAGAAAATTTTTTGAGTGAAAAAGTCATTTTTTTGCAAGACAAAATGCAGCAGAAAGGATAAAGCCATGATCTGGAAGGGTAAAAGATCACTACCAATAGCATATGTAACTAAGCCAGACAAGTCTGGCAAGTGGGCTTACTACTGCCTCCAAATTTTTAGTTAGTTGTTTGCTCAGACCTTGGCAACAGCAGGCCATATATCTTTTATCGAGTCTTGAGCTGTACAAATGCTCTGCTGCTACTGCAGTGCTACTAGGATTCAGTGGGCATGTAATGCAGAATTCAAACCAGCCTTACAGAAGGGAGTGAAGTCCTAAATGTGTCCTCTTCACAACTGGCAACCCAAGAACTGCATCGTACGTGGAAACTCTGGAAAGATGGGACAGATGTGGTGAAGGAAATGGCAAAATGGAGTAAACAAAGCTTATGGTAAGAAAGAACAAGGAAAAGTGTCAAACCTTGAGAGAAAAAAAAAAAAAACAAACAGGGAGAAAGCAACAAAAAAGCCATGTCTTGCATGTGATGCAAAGGTACAGCTAGAAATCAGAGTTTAAAATCTGAGAGCTGGTGGGGTTTTTATATGCTGTAGTGGAATACATTCCCATGCTAGCTTGTCTTTGAAGGCTACTGTAGTGCAAAGGGGACATTTCCTCTGTCATATGTGGGAGCTGATTGACCAATGTCCTGACACAGAAAGAACTCAATTGGTCTTAGCCACACAGTGGATGACTCTGCTTCTGAGATCTCCTTTCAGCAGGCAACAGCAGCAGCAAGGAAGGCAAAAGAAGAAGTTTCATTCTCAAATGAACATGAGAGTTGCGAGACTTGACAAGGGGTGGTCACTCTACCAATTGCGAGGAGCCACTTTGGAGAAGCTGTTCTGTTTCCTTCTACTTTGACCACAGTGAGAGGATAAAGAGAGTTGGTAAGAGCTCACCAGCTGGATTCCAAGGCTGAAGTTAGGTCAGATGAAAAGATGAAGACACATATACTGACTGTTTGATTCACTTACCAAATATTTGGGGGCTAATACACTCCCTGATACAAAGACAAAATATTCTTCTTAGAGTCTTTAACAGAGCTCAATTTCAATTGTTTTTTCTCTTCCTTTATGTAGGAAATGTCATTCTGCTCAGCAGTTTGTACACAGCAAAACAAAACATGTGAAAGAAATCCACACCAACAAAAAGTCTAACTAAGAGGGACTTGTCCAGGCCAAAGAAAGCGTGATTCTCCTCTATTTCACAAAGTGTGAATATGCGTAACTGGAAAAACTCAATTAGCTGCACATTAACATCCAGACACCACTTAACGCCAATGTATCATAGAATCATGGAATCATAGAATACCAGGTTGGAAGGGATCTCAAGGATCATCTGGTCCAACCTTTCTAGCACAATCTAGACGAGATGGCCCAGCACCATGTCCAGCTGAGTCTTAAATGTGTTCAGCATAGCAGAGTCAACCACTTCCCTGGGGAGATTGTTCCAATGATTGACTGTTCTCATTGTGAAAAATTTTCCTCTCGTGTCCAATCGGAATCTCCCTGGGAGTAACTTGTACCCATTACCCCTAGTCCTCACCATGTGACTCCTTGTAAAAAGGGAGTCTCCATCTTCTTTGTAGCTCCTCCTTAAGTATTGGTACATGGTGATGAGATCACCTCTAAGCCTCCTTTTCTCAAGGCTGAACAAACCCAGGTCTCTCAGCCTATCCTCACACGGCAGGCTTCCCAGACCCCTGATCATCTTGGTGGCCATTCTCTGGACCCCCTCCAGCCTGTCCGCATCTTTTTTGTGTAATGGGGACCAGAACTGTACGCAGTATTCCAGGTGTGGCCTGACAAGCGCCGAGTATAGTGGGATAATGACTTCTTTACCTCTGCTGGTGATGCCCTTTTTGATGCAACCCAGCATCCTATTGGCCTTCTTGGCCTCAACAGCACACTGTTCACTCATGTTGAGCTTACTGTCCACCAGGACCCCCACGTCCCTTTCCACAGAGCTGCTCTCTAGCCAGGTGGATCCCAGTCTGAGCTGCACTCCTGGATTGTGTTTTTTCAGGTGCAAGACCTTACACTTGTCCTTGTTAAACTTCATAAGGTTCATGTTAGCCCACTCTTCCAGCCTATCCAGATCTTCCTGCAGGGTGGCTCTCCCTTCCAGAGTGTCTACTTCCCCACTGAATTTGGTGTCATCTGCAAACTTCATCAGGCTACACTTGATCCCATTATCCCGACCACTTATGAAGATATTGAATAGCATTGGGCCCAATATCGATCCCTGGAGGACCCCACTTGTGATGGGTTGCCAGTTTGAAAAAGAGCTATTTACCACCACCCTTTGGGTGTGGCCCACCAGCCAATTCCTCACCCACTGCACAGACCACTTGTCTAGGCCATAACACATCAATTTCTCCAGGAGAAGGCCGTGGGGAACCATATCGAAAGCCTTGGAGAAGTCCAGGTAGACAACGTCCACCACTCACCCCATGTCAACCGAGCAGGTCACTTTATCATAGAAGACCACCAGATTTGTCAGGCACGATCTGCCTTTTGTGAAGCTGTGTTGGCTTTTCCCAGTCACGTGCTTCATTTGACTCGTGATGGTCCCCAGGAGGACCCGTTCCATAACTTTTCCAGGGACTGAAGTAAGACTGATGAGCCTATAATTACCCAGATCCTCCCTTGAGCCCTTCTTGTAGATAGGGGTAACATTAGCCTTCCTCCAGTCCTCTGGGACATCCCCCAATCTCCACGACTTCTCGAAGATTATAGAAAGTGGCCCTGCAATGACATCAGCCAGCTCTCTCAACGCCCTTGGCTGGATGGCGTCAGGGCCCATCGATTTGTAGGGGTCAAGCTCCTGTAATATTTCACATACTAACTCCTTCTTCACTGATGGTGGGTCTACGTTTGGATCATCCTGGATTTTCGTACTCAATGCCTGGGATCCAACAGTGTTGGTAAAGACAGAAGTGAAGAAAGTGTTGAGAACCTCTGCCTTTTCAGCATTGTTGGCGACTGATTCACCTCTACTGTTTAACAGTGGGCCTATGTTTTCCTTCTGTTTCCTCTTGCAATTTACATACCTGAAGAACCCTTTCTTGTTATTTGTGACATCTCTGGCCCGTTCCAATTCAAGCTGAGCTTTTGCTTTTCTAACTGCATCTAACTTGTTGTCTCCATGCTGGCCATGATGGAGTTCAGCTCATTTTTCAAGGACCGCCTGTGAACATCCACTTCCAAGGAAGAGCATTTTGTTTGACTACAGTTCCCTCTCTTTTTATTGATGTTTTTTCCTTTCTTCTCTTGCTTTTTTTCTTTTAGACTCACTAGTATCACCCTGTGCTGAGGACATCAGCTTTCAACTTTCTGCCTATGTTATCTTCCATCAGCAACGCATATTTGTTGCTGCTGGGCTGGCTGTTGTGACTAATCTGTATTCTGGTGCACTCATCCTCATCCAGCATACATCACTCTGCTGCTCGCTGACTTCAGTCTGCATTTGGTTGTCTCAGGGAGATGGTTCCCAGCATGTGCTCTGATGATTGCTTTTTCTTCCGTTCTTCCTGTTTCCAATGCCAGTTCACTTACATGTAATTTAACTTACAGTTATTTGCCAAAGTTACACTTTAACACATGCATGCCATTTTCAATTTCCTCCCATGCTTCTTGTTCAGTGGATTTGCTTCTTTATGCTGGTTTTCAGTCTTTACTGGTGTACATACACTCCTTTAACTAATCACATTTCTCCCCTCTCAAAGGCATCTCCATTTGCCTGCTCCAGTAATAAGTTTTCTCTTTCCTTGCTGAATTGATCTTGACTTGAGTTACATATTTGTCTAATTCTTTTCCCTTTGTCTAAAGGAAAGTTCTAGTTGCTAGGCAATAGTTATCTCAATATTTAAAACTCAGACCAATTCAGATTTACAACTTTAGTCAGTGACAGCTAGTGTGTAAGTTAAAAGAAAGTGATTTTAGTTCTGCTAATAAGCAGCGACAGGGTGTCCAGCTTTACTGATGTTTCATTCCTTACAAAATACAATTTAATCTAGATGCTGCCTGATTTAGCAGCACTGTAATTCTACAGACTAAAGCAAGTTTACCTGATAGAGAAATTAGGAAGTCATCTGGTCTTGGGTTCTCTAGATGTGTTCCCTGGAATGGTTCTTACTGCAATATCTGAAGATACATGTAAGTGCAATGCCCAGTGCTGCTGGAACCAAGCCTCAAACTGCTTTTTGTCTAAAAAGAAAAAAATGGCATAACTTGACCTTCCTAGTCTGAAATCACGAGCAAGCGTTGTAGGTTTCTCTCCTGCAGCTGAGCTTCTCTTTATGCCAGCCGCAATACACCATTAGCCATAAACTCCAAATTGACTAATTGGACCCCACTATTACAATTAAATGAGACTAGAAAAAACATGACAGGATCCCTGTTTAAATAGCCTCTTAATATTCCTTTTTCTCAGAAATAGCAAGGTCCCACCCTGCCCTTCCCTTTCCCCTTCCCCTATACTTGTTTCTCTAACCATTTCTGAGATACTTCTCAAAAGCTTGAAGAAATCTAGTCATATTTTGACTCCTATCACATGCCAACAGTCTGTATCAGAGAATACAAAGTGAATATCAGAAATTTCTGTCTCTCCAGCCAGAAAGTTACCCTTAGGCAGAGAAAGGCCAGTGTCAGACTCTGGCGTCAGTCTCTGGCAAGAAGGTTGCCTTGCACTCACCTTATCCACATGCCCCGGCAGGACATCAGCCACCCTCTGTACTTAGTGAGGAATTTGGACTTCATTTTTAAGTGTAAGGAGCCTAGAGCAGCCCAACCCCAAGGAGACAAATGCTGCATGTGTTGTGTGTACATGGCCTCCAGGGAAGGAGCTCCCTCAGCACTGAGAGCAGAAAGACAGCTCCAGATGCTGGTGGCATCAGAGCACAAAGAGGTTGATCAGGTTGAGGTCACCAACTCTCCTGGAGGCGGGCAGCTCATGTGGGAGCAGCCAGGCCAAGGGCAGCTGTGTGGGGAGAGTGCCCAAGGGTCAGACTTCAGACTCTGATGCTCTGGCTGAATGCAATAAGCCTGTAATAATTCTCTCATCCTGGAAGTTACTCAGTGGCCTACTCCATCAGAAACGAGATGTCGTATTATTGTATCTTGTCAACGCTAAACGAAACAGGAGCACAGCCCAGCTGGAAAAATGGTTGGCAGATTGTAATGCCCGTGAGGAATCCTAACTTAAAAGGCCTTTAATGTCAATAGTTTGGTGGGTCTTAGGTGTCTCTGCATATCTTTCCTGCAGCTCAGGAATGCTGAGCTTTTTGTCTCAAAGAATGTCCCGGTTGTTTTCTTCACCTTCTTTTAATTTTAATGCAGATCATTGTTTGTCATAAAGGCACTGAACTTGAGCACTTATTAATGAGAGTACTTCATATCCTTTTGCAACTCTTTCCTATGTCACTTGACTAAGACATGGGCATAAACACATATGTCTGTCACATCTTTGTTCCAGAAACAATCTTGAGAATGAGCAGAAACAACAATCAGAAAAATACATTGCTATAGAAAATATATTTCAATTTCTTGCATTACACAAACAGGGTGCTTTCTCTGGTGATGAGGGAACTGATTTTGAGCTAACCCTCTCCCCACCCCTTCTTCCTTCACGGGCTCAGCTTCACTCCTGACTTTTCTGCCTCTTTTTCTGCCTGAGCAGCACAGGAGGATGAGGAATGAGGATTGCAGTCAGTTCATCACATGTTGTCTCTGCTGCTCCTTCCTCCTCTTACTCTTCCCCTGCTCCAGTGTGGGTTCCCACCCATGGGAGACAGTCCTTCATAAACTCTCCAACATGGGTCCTTCCCACGGGTTGCAGCTCTTCATTAACTGTTCCAGCATGGGTCCTTTCCATGGGGTGCAGTCCTTCAGGAATAGACTGCTCCAGCATGGGTCCCCCATGGGGCAGGGGGAGGTCCTGCCAGAAAACCTGCTCTCCTGTGTGGACTCCTCTCCATGGTCCTCAGCTCCTGACAGGAGCCTGCTCCAGCATGAGATCTCCATGGGCTGCAGCTCCCTTCAGGGCACATCCACCTGCTCTGGAGTTGGGTCCTCCACAGGCTGCAGGTGGATATCTGCTCCACCATGGACCTCTATGGGTTGCAAAGGGAGAACGTGCATCACCATGGTCTTCATCATGGGCTGCAGCGGAATCTCTGCTCTGGTGCCTGAAGCACATCCTCCACCTCTTTCTTCACTGATGTTGGTGTCTGCAGGGCTGTTTCTCTCACATATTCTCACTCCTCTCTCCCAGCTGCTGCACAGTGTTTTTTAGCCTTTCTTAGATATGTTAAAACAGAGGTACTACCACTGTTGCTGATGGGCTCAGCTTTGGCCAATGGTGGTTCTGTCTTGGAGCCAGCTGGAACTGTCTCTGTCCAACATGGGGGCAGCTTCTGGCATCTTCTCACAGAATGCACCTCTGCAGCCCCCTCCACTCCCCAAAACCTTGCCATGTGAACTGAATTCATGATATTAATAAAAAGCTTTTGAAAATAAACTCAGAATAAAACTATAATTTGGTGATAGTATGGGTTTACATGCCTTATTTTCATAATCTTACTTGCTGTATTTGTGGACTATGAAAGAAAAGGAAACATCGAAGAAGCAATGCTTTTTCTGGACTTCTACAACCCCAGTGGATGTAGAAGACACTTGTAGCTTCACAGAGACTCTTCCTCTGTGAGATTTCAGATTCTGAAGTATGGCAATTAAGAAAACAATAATGAATCATTTCTTCTGAAAGTAGGTTTTTCTAAAATCTTATCCATAGAAGTATCTCATTCATTTTCATTTTTCAGTCAGTGTCCCTCCGCCTGTTTCCAGCCTTTGTCATCTCTCTGTAAAAAGAAGAAAAAGCGTGCAATGTGCTTCACTTAAAAATTCTCCTTTCTACAGGACTGCTGCAAATTTTAATCACTCTACAAATCTATAGATACACCTATCATTTCTAGGGAGCACCAGAATAAAGGTTAATTTGCAGCACATTGGTGCAATTAGCATGTAATATTGGATTCTGAGCACAAAGTAAGTAATTTTCTTTTAAGTGCATCACAGTACTCATTTATAAACAACTCAATTTAAAAAAGTAAACTATCATAAATACCTGGAATGTGATTTAATCTATTATGACTGCTCACCTGGAATGTTTTCCTCTTTTTTTTACTTTTATTAAATTAAATTAGAATATTCTCTTTGCAGAGAACTTTATGGGATGCTCCCAATATCTGCTCTTGCAACCCAGTATTTTGGATGTAAGCATTATATTTTCCATAAGAGAAATCTGTATTTTCATTGGAAATATAAAAATAATATGGAAAAAAAACCAAAAATGTTGGGCTATAACTGGCTGAATTTTACCATCTAATCTTTGTTCTCTTAGAAGACACCCTTTTGGAATGTTAAAACAGTACAAGGACATGTTGTGTTTGACTAAATTTTAATGCTGAGAAAAAATAAAAATATTGTAGTATTGGGTATTTCTTTTACTTGAACAGAACATTACCTGATGATGATTTTGGTGATTGTTGTGGTTTAACGCCAGCTGGCAACTAAGCGCCACACAGCCACTCACTCACTCCCCCATGATGGGATGGGGGAGAGAATCCAAAGAGTAAAAGTGAGAAAACTCATGGGTTGAGACAGTTTAATAGGCAAAGAAAAAGCCACACATGCAAGCAAAGCAAAGCAAGGAATTCATTCCCTACTTCCTATTGGCAGGCAGGTGTTCAACCATCCCCAGGAAAGCAGGGCTCCATCACCCATAATGGTTACTTGCGAAGACAAATGCCACCACTCCGAACGTCCCACCCTTCCTTCTTCTTCCCCCAACTTTATATATTGAGCATGATGTCATGTGGTATGGAATAGCCCTTTGGCCAGTCTGGGTCAGCTGTCCTGGCTATACTCCCTCCCAGCTTCTTGTGCACGTGGCAGAGCACAGGAAGCTGAAAAGTCCTTGACTAGTATAAACACTACTTAACAACAACTAAAACATCAGTGTGTTATCAACATTATTCTCATACTAAGTCCAAAGCAGAGCGCTATACCAGCTACTGAGATGAAAATTAACTCTATATCCCAGCTGAAACCAGGACAGTGATGATGATAATCTTGAAATAATATGTATTGTGTGACTTTTTGAACAGGAGCTGTCAGAAAAAGCTTTGATTTTTTTTCAGAATTAAATTTTGGATTGACCCGAAAGAAGTCCTGAAATATTTTATTCTATGAAAAGCTCTGTTTAATTAATTTTAATTTAATTTAATGTCATTTAATTTATTTCAAAGTCATTAAATTTAATTCAGTGCTAGTCTGGATCAAAATGACACAAGGGCATTTCTGCAGAATGAAAGAGATGATCTTGGATCCATTTTGTTCCTGGGGTACAGTTGTTATCTTTTTAGGCCATAATGCATCAATTTCTCCAGGAGAAGGCCGTGGGGAACCGTATCAAAAGCCTTGGAGAAGTCCAGGTAGACAACGTCCACCACTCACCCCATGTCAACCGAGCAGGTCACTTTATCATAGAAGGCCACCAGATTTGTCAGGCACGATCTGCCTTTTGTGAAGCTGTGTTGGCTTTTCCCAGTCATGTGCTTCATTTGACTCATGATGGTCCCCTGGAGGACCCGTTCCATAACTTTTCCAGGGACTGAAGTAAGACTGATGAGCCTATAATTACCCAGATCCTCCCTTGAGCCCTTCTTGTAGATAGGGGTAACATTCGCCTTCCTCCAGCCCTCCCTCCCAGTATATGTATATATTCTGAAAATGAAGAACTGCAATGGTATCTGTTTGCTGGGTCAAATCTGTTTAATCAGGAATCAGCACTGGCACTAGGCTTGCATGGGAGAGAGATCTCCCTGAGTGGTTAATAGGGAAACAAGGGTGAGCTGTGTTTATCTATGCATTCATGACAGATCCTTCAGTTACACAATGTGTAACACAATGTGGTTTAGCTGCTGCACTTTGCTTGTTCATTCCAAGACTGCACTTTGTTTCCCAGATGAGGTGCCCCTGAAAACCCCCTGAGCACCAAGGTCTCCCCCATGGTCCAGTCCCACAGCTGGTGCCCAACCCATTGTAGGCTCCTGACTTACCCTGGGTCAGCCCTCCAAGGGTTGGCCATCCCACCTCCTATAAACTCTCCTGCCCTGTAACCATGCCAGCTGGGGAACTCCTGCTCCACACCACAACAGAGATGTGGAGGAGCAAAAGTTAAATGTGTGTAGTAATTTCTTTATTTAATGCTCAGAGTTTAATTATTTGGACCACAGGGAAGAACTGAGGTCACAGAGAGATCAAGGCTCTGCTAATGCTTAGCAGAAGGAGAATTGAACTGTTCACCTGGAGGCCAACCAACATCCCACACTTACATGTTCTGTAGGTATCCTGAAACTAAATATTAAACCAGCTCTAGGGTGAAAAGAAATACAGGAGCATAAAAACAGCTCGAGTCACATACTCCACCACATACTGTCTTGAAAAGAATTATGTTCCAGAGTCTGGAAGAGTTTACTTAGCTCAACTGGCACATCGTCCACTCCAGTTTTCTTTATTTGTAGTAATAGCAGTAATAGTAGCAGCAGTAATAATGACATAAATATAAAATAAAAATAAACACAAAAGTAAAAGTAAAAACCCTTCCATTAACTGAGACAGAGGAAATGGATTTTTGTAAAACTTTCTCTCATGAAAGAAACACAAACATCACTTCAACTGTGTGCTACTACCAAGATTCTTTATGAGGAGAAAAAGAAGTGTGTTTCATAAAAGGAAGCATAGTGTGGGATAAATACAAGAAGTAACAATTCCACGTAACTCCTCTTGAAAGCAACAGATTCAATAGGATAGCATCCGGCCCATCTAGAGAAGAAATTCAGAGTGGCATATACAAACCACTGGATTTTGGCCAGTGTATTGCCTTCCAAAGAAAGCAGAGCCAGAGCAAACACTTTGATCCTTCTCTGGCAATTGTATTAATCTTCTCCGTGAAGTTACAACTTTCCAGGTGACGCTATCTGTTTAGAAACACAGAATCATAGAATGGTTTGGACTGGAGGGGAGCTTTAAAGATCATCTAGTCCAACACCCCATGCCAGGAGCAGGGACATCTTTCACTAGATCAGGTTGATCAGAGCCCAGTCCAGCCTGACCTTGAACACTGCCAATGATGGGGCATCCACAACTTCTCTGGGCAACCTGTTCCCGTGTCTCACCACCCGCATCATAAAAAATTTCTTCCCTATGTCCGATCTAAATCTACTCACTTTCAGTTTAGAACTGTTGCTCCTTGTCCTGTCACTACAGGCCCTGGTAAAAAGACTAGTAACCTTACTCTTTTGGTTTCTTTTTTTTCCTTTCTCTGTTGTTTTCCTTGCCTTTGCTTGAAGCACTTTCCAGATGAGATTCCACCCAGTCTTTTTGCCTGAATCTCATTGCAGCTATACACTCATAATTTCAGAGGAGTCAGTAGCACTCTTTCGTATTTTTTCTAGTCCATGAACGTCATTAATAGTGACCTCTCTCATTAGTTTTCTTGCATATTTATTTTGGTTCATAATGACTTACTATCTTTCCTGTTGTATTTATCTACTTCCCTAACCTAAATCAATAAATATCGCATTCACTTTGTAAAATGATCAAATATTTGAAATCTGCATTCACTACACTGGAAGTCTTCCATTCTTCATGCTTCCTGTTGAATTGTTTATGTTTTATGTCAAATGCAGAGATAGAAAGGTTGCATGAAAAAGAAAAAAAATGAAAGCAAAAACTCCAGGTACCTGGAGAACATTCTTATCAGTATTACAGGTATTCAGAATTTGAAAGAAAGAACCCAAATCTAAATCTCAATACAGTGTCTGTGACCAACGGGTAACTGTAACCCCCAAGACTTATTAAAATGAGTAAATGTGAGCTACAAGTTGATGGACCAGAATATAATTATCTTACTGTAAAATACTAAAAAGCTGCTGACACTTCATTAAAAACTTCAATGTCTTCTTTTAAAAAAAAAAATCTTGCTTATGCTAACATGTTTTTCATTTTTCTCAATGCCTTCTACCCAGCCAGTGTCCACCACATCCGCACTGTACTACATCTAATTAACTGCAACAATCGAGATAAAGAGTGGATGAGCTTGTCCATAAAACTCAGCCTTCTGAAAGAATGATTTCTGTTAAAGACTCCATCAGCTCTTTCTGATGAAATCTCTTTCCTCCATTAATTCCAAATTCTCATAAATACTACATAAATTCATCCTTAATGCAGGGCCTTGTGCTGACTGTTGGTTGTTGTCATGGTGAATGTGTTTCTTTATATTGTGCTTGCTTGAGTTGATTCTGAAGTCTGCCTACTCATTTCCTTGACTTTTCTCTTAATCTTCAGATTTCTCAGTCATAAGTACGTTACAATACAATGCTCCTGACAACTGCCTCCTTTTTGCAGAATTTCAGATGTCTTGTCAAAGATCAGTTCTGAATCTTTTGCTTCACCTTTATTGCCTGAGATTCAAATGACAGCTAATTTCTTAACAGCCTTGCAAAATTATAAAATGAGCTCTTCAAGATGCAATCAATTACAAACCACTCTGTACTTCCAACCTTCTTTTTGCAGACTTTCCGTCACATTTTGAGTTTAGAGAACAGTTAACATATTTTGATACTGCAGCTTCAAAGTTGGGTTCCTCTCCATGTTTTAACCTATAGATAATGTGTACAGCAAATGCTTCAACCGACTTTCTACTGTGATCTGGAAAAACACAGATGGAAATGGTATTTGAAATTCCTTCTGATGACCTCTCTGCTTCTGTGGAGTTTCAGCCTAAACACACTGTTTAGTCTGTTCAGGGCATTAGTATTTTTCGCTTTTACCTTTCTACCAAATAATGCTCAGGAATCACTATAAGGCACCAGCTGATGGACATCAATTTTATTTGTCTCTATCACAGCTTTTTTTTTTTCAGCTACACACTATGTTCCTCCTTTACTTCCTGTGAACCTCTTAAGATACTCAACAAAGTGATTACAGATGCAAGTCATTTGATTAATCAAAAGTTTAGCAGGTCTTGAGGGCTGAGGCTGAGGGCTGAGGGCTGGGGCTGAAGAGTCATAAGCCGTAATAAAATTAAATGAGGAGTCACCAAGATCTCAGCAGAAAATGTCTCTGGTTCCTGAAGCAGCTGCCAAAAGGTAGATGTTTCCAGAGGGCAAGAGTGAGGGAGGCAACTTTCACTGAGTTCATTAGGATCCATTATGGAAACAATTTGAAACATTCTTGACCAAATTTAGTATTCCCAGGAAAAGCAGTTAAAAGATGTACAAAACAGGAGCAATAGAGTCCCTTTAAGAGGGGATACCAGATCAAACACCAGAAAAATAATGAACTAGAGGAACAGATGTTCAGCTGGAGTTCAGGAGAGTCAGACCCACAGCCTGGCTCCATTCACAGAGGCCTTTGCCAAACTCTTTTACACTTGTTTCCACATTAGAAAGATGGGACTTTAATGTATTTTTTCCACATCCTTTTGCCCCCCACTTTCTTCAGAAATAGAGAATTAGGAAAACAATAACAAATATAAAACTTATTTAAATACTTTTTCTACTTTGTTTTCCCAACTCATAGGTTCTTATCTGTACCCTCCCCAAAATTTGTTAATCTGACACCACTGAAAGCAATGGAGTTCCACTGAAATCTGCATGGGGAGAGCTTGTCATTAAGTAACAACCCAACACATGAATCAAAATTATTTCTGATTTTCTTTTGTTTATTCAGCCATCTACTTTTCTAATAGATTTTCTTTAACTGATCCAAGATTTTTTTTTCAAATAATTTTTGCACTCCTCAAGCTGTATCGGTTGATCAGTAAGACTTCTATTCTGCTGAAAAAGTAAATTAAAAAAACTAAGTAAAATACTTCAACTAACTTGCCACTTAAATTAAAACGTGACATTATACGTACAAGTTTAAAATCTGAAAGGTCAAAACAAGCAGGTAGTTGAAAGCCTAATGCAGCAATAGCTTGTACACACACTTGAACAAATTCCAAAAAAGTTATTTTGCCATCATTACCCATGCAAAGAAGCAAACATAAATATGTAAAAGAGACAGCTGCAGCATATCACAAAGAAAATATTCCCATCACTTCCTCCTTGTCCTTCATAAGAGCCTTCTAAGGCACCATAGATTTGATCTGGTGAACAAAACTAATGCTATATGCAATTAATAGTGCTTACTGAAGTCATGACGAATTAATTCCCTGTTTGGGACTCTGAGATTGATTTTCTTCTTCCTGGCCTGTGAAGAAAGATTCATCACTTGAGAGAACAGTAATAGTAGCAGTAATGTAAATAGCATGTGACAGAGAAGGTGTATTGAAGCAATGATTTAGCAAGTTCAGACTATGAAATGAATTATTTTAATGAAAAAGAGCTCAAATGCGGTTTAGATTTCATGGCTGCGCAGAAACATACAAGGAATGGAAAAAAATTCCTTGCTCAAAATAAGTGGGAGGGGAATGTGTCCTCAGATCCACTCTTCCCCTCAAAGATAAGGGTGGGTGCAATCACTATGGACCGGAGACAGAGTGGTGTTGGCCAGCTACCTGTCAACACTTCGTACACTGAGCAGAGAGAGCACAGTAGGACTCTCAGATGGGTCACCCTGTGTGGACACAGAGCACTAGTTTTCTTGAAGTTCTTGTACACACACTCCACCCCACGCACAGAGATATTGTCCAAGCTGTAAATAACTGCAAATGGTTTTGTGAATTACGTGCTGCTTGTCAAAACACAAGTAAGCCTTTTTTTAGCTATCTTGCCATTTTCATGGACATTAGCATTGCAATAATCAAAACAGAGAAAAATTTTGCATCTGCCCCTTTGATGATTGTAAATGATGGCAGAGTTTCTGGTTGTGCTAACAAAACATTGGCAGTTCCCCTTCAAGCCTTGTAACAGCTGTACCTTAACACAAATGGACTTACTGCTGTTTGCAATCAATATGTTGGAAGTGGTTAATACAAATGAATTGAGATACCAGAAGACTCTTGCCCTACCAGACTAGCAGAAAATACATAGTCTATGCTCCAGGCTTTCACATTATCAGTATACATGCATTTTGTCAGAAATTGTTGGAAGACCTAATTTAAACCTTGTCTTGTTATTTTTTAGTAAGCTAAGGGAGGGAAAGCAAGTCAAAGAATGTTGGGGAGAAAATACCTGTAAGCAATACCAAGCAAAAAGGTTTGACCCAGCTCTGTCTAGGATTGTCAGATTAGTTTTCCTTGCTCCCTAGAAGCAAACTGTAATCCAGCATTTTGCACTGCAGAATGTCTGTAGGATGTTCCCTGGGAAAACTGCTGACAACTAGTTCACTTAGAGCAAAAAGTTAAAAGGGACATTTTTCTCTGTTACCAGTTTTACTTGCTGGTACTACCCTTCTCTCTTATATGTATAATTGATATAGAGTATTACAGAAAAAAAATCCGAAGTAATAAATGTGTCCTGGTTCTTTCCTCTGATGCTGTTCTAGCTGTGCCTAGTGAAATATTACTGTGCTCTTTGTTAATTAGTAAATGACTCCTTATTTTCTGTGTCACATGCAATTTCACATGTAACACAGCTGTCTCAGTGTGCATTTGTTCTTACATATGAATGTCTATAAAACAGATACAAGACCTGTGCTTCCAGCTGTGGATGTTCTCATGGTACAAACACAAGGAAGTCACTTAAATCAAATGCCAATCTGCCAACACATTTAGTTACAAAGAGTGCTACAGAAGCTGCAGCTTACAACAGAAAAATCAATGGAGCATGTGTTCAAATGTTTACTGTCAAACACATGCTAAAATAATATGCAGAATTTTGGTTGTATTTACTAAAGACAGACATGGACTTCTAAATAATTCCATTGGCACAAAGGAAAGAACTGCTAATCACACTGAATACACAATCACTTCATATTCCTCGCTCCAGGATAGGACAATATGCTCATGGGCGAATGGACAACCAGCCAGCCAAAAAAATTGATTGGAAGAGAGAGGCTTACAGGGTAGTAGTTACTGAGTTGTAACTGGAGGCTGGAGAGAAATGGGGTACAGCAGGGGTTTATCCTGGGACATGTCCTGTTTAATTTGTTCACTAATGGCACGGATAAAGTGAAGGAGAGCCATCATGAGGTTTGCAGATGATGCTAAACTAGGGGGCCAGTCGATACGTGCAAGAGCAGGACTGCCATCCACACGGACCAGAACAAGGAGGAAGAATGAGCTAAAAAGGATCACATCAAATTCAGCAAGGACAAAAGCCCAGAGCAAGAGCAGGGATTATACCCTCTGCTCAGCACTTGTCAGACCGCAGCAGGGTTCTGCATCCCATTTTGGGCCCCACAAGTCAGGATAGATACCAACAAAACAGGAGAACTTAAGGGGAGGCCACCGAGAGAGTGGAACTGGAGCACTCATCCTGGAAGGTGAGGCTGTGAGGCCAGGGCTGGTTCAGCCTGGAGCAGAGGCAGCTTTAGGGCACCTGAAAGCACCTTGGTACCTACAGGGAGGGGATCAAGGGGCTGAGGCCAGGCTTTTCACTGAGGTGCCTGATAGGGAGTGGTATCAGCTGAAACTGGAGAGGTTTGGGATGGAGATAAGGAAAAACTTTTTCCCCACAAGGACAGGGAGTGGTGGAGTGGGGGCCTGGAGAAGTTTTGTCACCCTGGAAGATTTCAAGTCTTGACTGCCTAAGCTCCAAGTGACCTGGTCTGACCCCAGGTATGACTCTGCTTTGAGCAGGAGAATGAAGGAGACATCTCCTGAGGTGCCTTCCAAGCTGAATTATTCCTCAGTTCTATGATTTTCCCTGATTAGTGACTGCATCACTGTTTGTCCCTATTTTCCCACTGATCCTTAAGCTTTAACTAGTATATGACAGGCTGTTGCACCTAATTTTTCACAGGTCTGTCAGGCTGTGGGTAACAGGATCTATCTTGTCTGTGAAACATTCATTTGAGATTATTTCTACATGAGTTGTGGTCCATCCACTAGAATCTGCTCACTAGCAGCACTGTGGCTGGTGAGCACTGTCTTGCTGAGATTCACAGCAGTGCTGGCTGGCAAGTTATTTCCCTGACTTTCTCCAAGAGAAATACCTGTAATGATCAACCTTCAATATGTAATGGTTTCCCCAATTTCAGATAACTCAGCCACAAGCTTCTTGGTTGCACTTGTAGGAATTCATGAGCATTCACATTCAGCCAGTTGTTTGCATCTACCTTTCATTTAGCCTGATGCTGTAACAAGGTGCCTTTCATAAGTCCAAAAAGGGCTTAGAAGATCCAGTGTAATTTCCTTAGAATGCTTTTTCTTTTTTTTTTTCCTTTTCCCTATTTCGACTTTCAGCAGTTCTCTAAAAGTTTTCTGTAATCAAGAAGTTCATTGTATAGTCACCCTGTGTGTCTTTTTCTCCCTCTAATGCATCTGTAAACAGTAGATTGTGTACATCATCTTCAGCAACTTATCAGTCCTCAAGGTATCTAAGAAAAGATCTCAAGGATGAACTTTTCCTCTAGACATTTGTTCACTTTCAGTCCATATCTTTGTAGTCGTAAGAACAGGTATTGATGTTTGGGTAATATTCGGGCAATAGAGTTTTTATGACAGAACTGATGAATCTTTTCTTGTCTTTTCTTGTCTTGATGGAATTATGTGGGAGACCTGGGGTGGGGGAGGAAGGGTTTAGAGGATCGCACATTAACCTCCATCTTAGTGTTTTCTATAACAAGCCATAGCTGATCAGTGGGTATGTGATAGGGATAATGCTTGTACAGAGTTACCACCAGCTGTGCAAGCAGATTTATGCCTACTCAGGTGGTCTGCAGGGACTCCAGTTTTGGAAATCTATAGATACACATTTTGTTGTTTATTTACACCCTTTATGAAAGCTTTTGTCAACTCACTTTTAACTTTGACAAGATATATTGTCTTGATTTAGTCTGTACACATCTCTGGAGATCCACAGGAGGAAACAATAAATTAGCCAAGGGTTTTTTTGCTAAAAGGCTCTCAAAATTTATGCTGATCACAGCAGCTTAAACACATAAAGACTGACCAAGAAGAAACGATTTATTAGGCTGCTTCTAAAGGCAGTTAATTGCCTACTAATACAGTGCAAGAAAAATTGCCAGCTGGAGGTTTGAAATGACTTGAGCCATTACTAGTGCGAAAAGAAAAGAATAACTGTGATAACACAGTCTGTGCTATTGTGTGGTAACATGCTGTGGACCAGCATATATTATAGGTAATGCCATATCCTTATTTAACATCATGACAGACTGCTGCTTCATAACCTTTAATGCACTCGTCTTGGCAGCGCCCTCTAGCATAAAGCTACAATGATATCCCCAGTTTACAGGCAGTCTCAGGGACTATGACCCAGGCCATCCAAACTACACATCTGGCACCTGAGGGCACATCATGCACATGCTGCTTAGCCTGTATGCTTGTGGTGGGATCACCTTGGGAAGGGCCAAACACCGACCCACCACGTGCTCACTCCCCTTCTTCAGCGGGATGGAGAGAAGGTGGGATGAGGAAGCTCATGGTTCAAAGTGAAGGCACAGAGATTGCAAAACTGATTCAACATGAGAAAAAACAATTTAATTTATTGTCAGTTAAATTAGACTTGGGCAGTGAGAAACAAAGACACGCATTAAACCTCTGCTACAAGACGAAATTTTGGATTATGTTTTCTTTATCATATGCACAATACTTCTGAATTGTTCTGTATCCTTCATGAAGGCATCCACTATAGACTGAAAAATACAAGGGGATTATAGTATTTATTCTCTCATAACACATATTTGCACTAAGCTGTAGCTCAAACTTAGAATCATAGAATCATAGAATCGTTAAGATTAGAAAAGACCCTTAAGATCATCGAGTCCAACCGTTAACCTAGTACTGCCAAGTCCACCACTAAACTATGTCCTCGAACACCACGTCTACCCTTCTTTTTAATACCTCCAGGGATGGAGACTCAACCACTTCCCTGGGCAGCCTCTTCCAATGCCTGACTACCCTCTCGGTGAAGAAGTTTTTCCTAATATCCAAACTAAACCTCCCCTGGTGCAGCTTGAGGCCATTTCCTCTCGTCCTGTTGCTTGTTACTAGGGAGAAGAGACCGACCCCCACCTGGCTACAACCTCCTTTCAGGTAGTTGTAGAGAGCAATAAGGTCTCCCCTCAACCTCCTTTTCTCCAGGCTAAACAACCCCAGCTCCCTGAGCCGGTCCTCATAAGACTTGTGCTCTAGACCCTTCACCAACTTCGTTCCCCTTCTTTGGACACGCTCCAGCACCTCGATGTCCTTCTTGTAGTGAGGGGCCCAAAACTGAACACAGTACTCGAGGTGCGGCCTCACCAGTGCCAAGTACAGGGGCACTATCACCTCCCTGGTCCTGCTGGCTACGCTACTCCTGATACAAGCCAGGATGCCATTGGCCTTCTTGGCCACCTGGGCACACTGTTTAGGCACCTGTCAACCAATACCCCCAGGTCCTTTTCCGCCAGGCAGCTCTCCAGCCACTCCTCCCCAAGCCTGTAGCGTTGCATGGGGTTGTTGTGACCCAAGTGCAGGACTTGGCACTTAGCCTTGTTGAACCTCATACAGCTGGCCTCAGCCCAATGATCGAGGTCCCTCTGTAGGGCCTTCCTACCCTCCAGCAGATCAACACTTCCACCCAACTTGGTGTCATCTGCAAACTTACTGAGGGTGCACTCAATCCCCTCAGCCAGATCATCAATGAAGGTGTTGAACAGGACTGGCCCCAACACTGAGCCCTGGGGAACACCACTTGTGACCAGCCGCCAACTGGATTTGACTCCATTCACCACCACTCTCTGGGCTCGGTCATCCAGCCAGTTTTTAACCCAGCGCAGAGTGCACTTATCCAGTCTTAATAAGGTTAATCTTAAAACTTACCCACTTAAAAGGAAAAGGTTGTTTTTCTTTAGTCATGCAGTGTGGAATAAATAGTGTGGAAATAGCCATATCCTAAGCAGTAGGAAAAAACGGTCTTCACAGTACATTGTGTACAATAAAGCACCATGGTCTTAATGATCCAGTTCTTAAGTAAAACCAAAATGGTTGATCACATGAAACTATCTGGTGATGGAAATAAAAAATGCCGCTCGGCTGAAGCACGCAGCCTGTGAGTCAATTGCTTAGAAAAAAGAGACCTGGCAAACTAGGCCTAAGGCCAAGCCATGCATCTAAGTACCCTTTCCTGGATGGGCATGTCAGAAATAGAGTGTCTCAAAGTAAATGGGAGCTTGTACCCTGCAAACACTGAAGGGAATCCAGAGAAAGGAACTGGTTAATGACAGATATGAGGCTCTTGCTGTTACTGTAAGGTAAGTAGTTGCAACTTAGATGTGGAACAGACACGTTCCTCATGAGCAATGAAGCTGTTACTAAGCTGTGAATGTGACCACTGTTATTACGGTTCCATTTCCATTATCTGTTCTGCATGCACCATTTGGATTTTTTTTTCAGCTCAAAATCCCTGCAGAAATCAGACATGTCCTGTAAGGTGACAACACATCAACTTTCTGGCCCACTCGGTACCTGTGATCGGGACTGGGTGTTATTTGGGTTCCCCTGTCTCCCGACATTGTCTGTCTGAACACCTTTGTGGGTGTGTAGATGAGCTTATATCATATAACATAACATGCTCGCATGCGGCCTGACTGTTGTGAAGACTTGTAAAAAACAGCATGATTTAAAAGAGGAGGGGAAAATAGGTCTATTTTTTCTTGTTATGAATGGAAAAGTGTTTACAGTTCAAGAGAGAACTTAAAATAAAAACAACAAGTGACACTAAGCACAGATCATTGGTAGATTTGCTTTATTAGTCTACCTTTTAAAGACTTTGCTACAGGAGGGATTTTGCATTGTAACTCTCTCCAGACTGGGGAAAAAAAAAGAAGAGACCAATCTAAAGAAAATTCTGCAATTGTTCCAGCTAGTTGCATCTTGTGTTTTCAGCTGTGGGAAATTGTATACAATATAGAGAAGAATAGAAAGGAGAAAGGAAGACTTTGACATATACTTTAGAAAGTTACTAATTTTGAAAAGAAAGAACTCAAAACAAATTCAGGGAAAAAAAGTGCAAAGAAATGTCATGAAATATCTAGATAAAAAAGTTGCACAATGCAATATGCTAAGAGCTACTATTCAACACATATGAGTTTTATAATATTTAAATTGTTAAAATAAGACTTATTTATACTAGCTGAAAATATATCCACAGATACTCTGGAAACTTCAAAACATTGCCTTTTCTTATAAATAATATCTCAATGGCGCTCTCTCTCTCTTTTTTGTTTGTTTGTCGAAAATAAGGATGAGAGCATCCTTCCATCAGGAATAAGGAAATTTGAATAGTATTATGGAAAAGAGCAAAACTGCTGATGTTTACAGAAGAAGTGGAGAAAACAGGAAAAACCTTTTCCATTAAATTCAGTAGGTTTTGAATTAGATTCATAGATCAAATTATTGAAATGATTTAAAACAAAAGTGGGAGGACAGATAGAAACAGGTATTTCTAACCAACTTCTATAAAGAGAAAAGAACAAAAAAAAATTGGAAACAAGACATACAGGTTTAAGTTGAGAATAAAGGTTAGATAATAATTGTTGAATTAATATCTCCTTCTTCAGAGAATATGAGTAAATTTTATTCATACAGTGAAGTCTCTGCTCATGAGCTGTGCAGTGCTGCAAGTATAAAGCTTTACCACAGAGCTTTGTAAGAAGCAAAAAGATTACAGAGTGCATGATTTATACAGGATTTATGATCTCAGGCCACTCATGTCTGCATCACAAAAAAGACCTTCATCAAAAGCACAGTTCTGGCTGAGACTTTGTCCAAATACAGACTAAATAATTCTCTCTCCACAGCCTCATTCCCAGTCAAAACTTTAAATTCCCAGGACAGCTGAACAAAAAGTAGTTATATTTGTCACAAAATGGATTGCCTCCTGTATCCTTTCCCAGAATTGCTAGCAGTTGATTGATTTGAAACACAAAAAAAATTTTCAGGTAATTCGATGTGCATCAATTTGTACTTGGGAAGCAATGTGGTGTCCTTGGTCCCTAGTGTGAATATTCTATCATAATCTTCATCTTCCTAATTATAACACCTTCTTGATCTGTGCCAATGTTTCTCAGTATCCTGGGAATCTAGAGAAAAAAGCCTTAAAAGTCCAGACTGCAGAGGTGCATCGTCAATACCTCAGCCCACTCAAGGCTAGAACACAGAGAAATGGAAAAGAGGTTTGAAAACCACTGCAGGAAATGAAAAGGTGACAGTGTAAAAGAAGGGATACATTTTGTGTTGAGGCAGTAAAACACAGGACACACAGGATGGGAGCAAATATTACTGCAGATATCTGAGGTAGAATTCATCTCCTCAAGCTTTTGAAACACCTGGATCAACAGATACATCTTCCAACATATGAACTAGAAAAATGTTGGAGTTATAAGGTACTTATTTATACATATATTAGAATTATATATATTATTCAGAGGTCTGGGTTTTAAATGCTAAATTTCCAAACAGAGAGATGAATTCTTGTTGGTTTTTTTTTCTCTTTGTGAGCACCAAAACCAGTTTTCAAAGGTTTAGCAACAAAGCTCACCAAAAAAACCCCCACACCGTGTACTGCTAAGAGAGCCTTCCGTACTTGCCCAAGCAGAACCAAACAATATTACACTAGTAAATTTTCAAGTTGCTGAGATTGGGAACTAATGGTCTGAAACCTGGAATTAGCTTCTGATATTATTTCACGTCATTCACATTACATAGTTCTTGGCCATATTGTTTTTCTGATAATGTTAAGATGTGCTAACATGTGGACTGCCATATGTATTTGAAAGATATTTTTCAGCTTTCATGCAAAGAAACGTTCCCCAGCCCAGGACGTGACAGATGATAACACGATTACCTCACCCAGCATTTGGATGGCTGAGGAGGGGCAGGATGCCAGTCGTGCAGCCCAGCAAAGACTGACGTGACATTCGTGAAGGAGTCACTGCACCAGTGCCACAGTGGGAAACAGACAAGGCAGCTTTTCCTAATCTTGTGGATTTTACAGCTTGGAATGGGAATGAGCTCAGAAAGCCAAAACAGTTTTTGTAAGGCTCATGCAAAAGGCAGTGCCTGATTCATATCATCAAGGGAGCTATTTCTCTGAAATATGGACTGACTGCAGCCAACGTTGCCTGATTGCTCTCTGCTCCACATGGATAGACAGTTTCAACTCAAAGTCCTCAATGTTTGTTGTCATCTCTCTCCTCTAAGGCCATGTCATGATAGCGATGAACAAATGAAACTAGGCAAAATAAGACATACCCCCAAACCTGTAAGGCTCTTTTTAAAGGCTTAAGTACAGTACCCAAACAGGTGCCTAATTCAAAGACGTGATGTCCTTCAATGAATTTGCCATTGCAAATCACTAAGTCCTGATCTTACCGAAGGATGCCATGGATCCTCCAGATCTCACAGTCACTATGCCACACTCTGAAAGAAAAGCTAGAGTGGCTTATATACAACTTATACGTTCAGGGCAGATATTATTAGAAAAGGCTTTATAGCTTGTATTATTCTGGGGTTCAGACAAGATTATCATAATGCTCATTTCTGGGCTGCCATGAATCAAGGCCAAAAAACACCTGTACGAGGTCCTTTAAATACAGATTTAGAAGTCTAGTTGTTGCAACACATAGTTCATCAGTACGTCACTGACTTTTTTTTTCTGGATATCCTCATAGTGGATATAAATTAAAAACTTGTAGCCAGCACTCTCTTTCTACCTTCTACTGGGAGCAGCCATGGTAAACCTCTGTGTGAGGAAGATGAATTAATGAAATTAATATGAACTAGACATAGCTATGTGTATCTGATGTGGTGTTTGTACTGCCCCTGCATTTTATCTGCATTCTTAAAAACACATTTCTCTTTTGTGGGAGTCACTCATACCTTAATTGTACTTAATGCAGACATATTTTCTAAGGGAGAGAGGGAGGGAAAGAATGGGAGGATTTCTTTGTCACCTGAGCATTTAAAAAGCACACAGAAGAGAAATGTCTAAAGGCAAACTCAAAAAGAAGACAAATGCTGCAAGCTACTGTCATACCGAATCCATATCATCTTACTTCATGCTGCAAGTAGGAACAGCAACTGGCAAGTACCGTGTGTTTACAAGAAACACTACCAGTGTTTATCAGAGACCTGTGAATGTAATCTCATTAACGAATCCTGGAAACCCACTCTGCAGGGTACCACTTACAGCCATAGCAATCAGCTTAGCCATGAGAAATTCTGGCTACTCAGGGTGCAGATATTTCAGAATGTGACAGCAGCCACAACAGTACTAAATACAGTGGTGGAAAATGAGGAAACAGTGTGGCCAAATTCCAGAAGCCTGGGAGAGAAAGTATCTTCTAAAAATTGAGGCAAATCAGAGATATACAAGAAGAAATGCTTACCTGAATTGGTTATAAATTTAAAGAGACACTATGTCTAAGACTGCTGCCGCATAGCAAAAGTTCTGCTCTACCTACCTGCCTGCAAGCATGGCATGCCTTTCCTCCTGAGGCAGATGTCACTGTCACGCTGTTCACACAAGTCTCTCTAACACAGTAGAACAAGCAGGGACGTGTTCACATTGATCTGTGATCCTTCGGGGGACGAGGCTACTTAGGGATGATGCAGTGTCCCTGCCCCTTGTTCCATGTAATCAGACCTCACGTGGTACCTCTCACAATATGCCTTACAATATGTTTATAGTGTCACTATGTCACAGGCATGACATCTGTGTGGCAAACAACTCATGTTTGCTCCTGGTCTGTGAAGATACTAAGAAAGAGAAGCACAATGATCAGTGCAAAAATGCAAGTTTTGTTGACTGAGTTAACTGACTTTTCTTTCAGCTTTTTAAAGGTAAACCGCCTTTGAGTAACTGTGTACCCCCAAACTCATGACTGGAGACCTGAAAATAAGCTACTGGGTGAATGACTGCATGGATGGATGGATGGATGGATGGATGGATGGGTGGGTGGGTGGGGGGGTGAGTGGGTATATGGACAGATGGATGGATAGGTGAGTGGATAGAATGTTTTCTCCATCCCTAACAGCATTTTTCAGCACATCTGAGTCCTGTAAAAACATAAAGGTCTAAGGAGACCTCTGCAAAATGCAGAAGGAAGGAAGAAAAACCATGAGAGGCATTATTCTGTCTTTTAAAAGAAAGGGATTGTTCTTTGGTGGCATAAACTGGTGCAGTTCCATTGATTTCTTTAAATCAGCTGAAAATCTGGTTTTAAAAAGGAAAAGACTAATGAGAGATTTGAAAAAAAAAAAAAAAAAAACAAAAAAAAAAAACAACCAAAAAGAAAACCACAAACCTGTGAAAACACATGTCTGTGTGTATACAGAGGCACACCATGAACAATTGATATGGCCAGAAAACTGTTGTCAGGCTTTCCAAGTTTACAGAAGCCAAATATCTGAGGACATAAAACCCTCAGGTAATTTTTTTTGTTTATGGATGGAGCAGTCACTGTGTTGCTCTGGAAACTAATCTTCATTTTAATTTGTATTCTGTGTTTGAATTAAGACATTTATAACCCCTGAACTAGCTAATCTACAATATCTTCCCTGTTCCAGGTTTTCCACTTCCCAGGTCCAAGAATTGAAATGTCGGTAGCAAATGCATGTGGATAAGGACTTGACACTTTAATAATCTCTGTGCAGGAAATTTTGGGTGGCCAAGATGATGTGTGGTCATGTTTTCTCTCTGGAAAAGAAATGGAAGTTGAATGAGCATCGAGACAGAAGGACAAGGGAGGCTGAGAGGAGATTTTCAGGCTTCCAAAGGAAGAAACAGGTGCACATTTGCACACGACACTTCGAAGAAGCAAAATGCAAACGTCACACCTTGATGCCCATAACAGACAAAGCTGCTTGATTTAGACAAAGGTGCCAGCAGAGATAACAGAAACATGAAGGAACATCCTTAACTGCCAGCAAAGAAGGTGGTATATATCCTGACTTATGGGACAGTCTGTACCTGACCGGACTGGCTGTCTGCTGCAGGTCCATTTGTCATGGTCAGGGTTACAGCAGAGAACAGTGTTTGCATGGTTTCAGTGACTTTTTGGCTCTGCTTGAAGTCAGTGACCAAAATCCTACAAGGCTCAAAAAGGTTACACTTACCTTCAACCTATAAACCATCTACAAATCATTTATAAAATCAGCTCTTAAAAAATCCTCAAATTGTTTGACTGCCTTTGGTTTTTTGACTGCCATGTGTAAGTGACATTAATAAAAGTGCCCTGGAATCCACCTGATGGAAGGAATATAAATATGTCGTAGTGTTACTGCCAACAAAAGTAATGTAGCCTTTCCACCAGATCTGATTGTCCCACTCTGAAATAAACAAAGCATAACCACACCATCATAATTTTTTTCCTGAAATGTAGAAATCGCAACGAATCAGCAGTTTGGTTTCTATAGAACACACCAGGAATTTCAAATGTTCATTAGCTTTAAATCAATAATGTTTAGCATTTTTATCAATATTTCAAATAGTTTTGTTGAAATAATGGCTTTTCCTGCTGCATTTATTAGTATCAGCCATTTGCCTGCTTAAGGCTTATTTCTGCGGGTTCTTTTGCTTCACTCATATGAATTTTCTGTAATTGCACCTGTGATGTCTTACTGTAATTTAGTTAACTGTTCTCATTTGTTATTTATAAATCTGTTCTTCCATTTATTTATCAGCCTTATGATCAGAAAAATAATTGATAAATATTGACTTACAACTACAGAAAACTATTTTTAACCATACTTCTTAATAAATGACTCTGTAAAAGGATAAAGCAGTACAGCAAGTAAAATTTGAGGGTGAAACATGAGGCAAGTCATAACATAAGCTGCATTACACATCCTATGTATTTTACAGTAAACTTTTGATTATGTGCAGCCCCTGCACTAAAATAATGTCATTATATCTTGCAAAGTCAGCCTCTGAGAATTTGAAGGCCTACTGAAATTTGTGCGTTGTGAGTTAAGACCTGATAATTACATGATCACTACATATGTTTTCCACACAATCTTTTTTTTCCTTCAGAGAATCAATGGAAGTTCATGAAAATTTAGAAAGCAGTTATTTTCTTCTAGACACATGCATTTTTCAATAATAGTAAAATTGGACACATAATGTTCTTGCTTTTTACAAGAAACACACTTAAAAAAATCCATCTCACTGCTTAATCTCAAGAAATTCATGATAATGAAAATTGCTCACAGACACTACTGCCAAAACTGGATAGAGAACTGATGGCAGGAGGCCATTGCCATACCTTCCAGAAGCAGAAGTGGAGTGGGAAGGAGCATTTTACCAGTGGGTTTTACAGATATTTCTGAGAAGACTGGAGAGGGTTAGGATTCCCAAGTCTGAGTACACAGCTTGAGAGCAGACAAAAAAGAACTTCCCAGAACAAATAGTTCCATATTTTTAAGCAACTAAAAATTAAGTTTTGTAATGGAAAGTACAGTGTAAATTTAATAACAGGTAGAGCTGTTAGCCATACAATAATCCAGGTGGAGTCCTAACACAGAACAGAGGTCCACAAAGGCCCTGAACAAACAGACAGAAAGACAGATACACAATATTTGAAGCTGTTATCTTTAATCAAAAAGAGAGAAGAGAAAATAAGATATCATGCAGAAGTGTATTTTTTCTGAGATTTTTTATAAACATGACAGGAGTCATTTGTTATTTCTGTCCCATTTTTCAGTAGCCAAAGCTGTGCATTTCCCACTTGAGTTTTCTCTTGAATTTCAGCAAGTCATTGTCAAATATTCTCTGTGCATGCAATTCAGATTTTTTTACAGCTACAATCCATGCTCAGCCTGAAATAATTTATTCTTCTAAATCATATGGACTTGAGTTTAACAACCACTACCACAGCTCCATGTCTATAGAGGAAAGACTTTTGATTCCCACTTAGTTGCTATAATGGCAAGCCCTGAGAAGCAATGAAAACTTCGTGTCCTGTTCATCCCACCTGACAGACACTGTTTGAGCATGTAGATCATCACTGTGTCCCGTAACACAGTGTTTATGGGCTGGGAGACAAACTGGACGGAGGGACAGACCCTGCACCTAAACATGCTAAACAATTTACAGAAAATATTGCATCAATGAAGACAGACTGGGGCTCAGACATCAAGGGAAGTGTCTAACCTCTTTCCCACATCCTCAAAATTAAGGTGGAAGAATATATGAGTCAGTTCAATTAAAAGTGATACAGTGTTGAACAGCCATATGACTAGAGGTAGGCAATATTTTCAGCCAAAACCTTTTAGGAAAGTGCTTTGTGAAGTCTGAACCTTTTAGTTCATTGAGGAGAAAAGCCAAAAATGTCAAAAGAAAGAAATAAAAAAAAATCAGTCTAAGCATTTATAGATTTTTTTCAATTTAACAAGTCATGCCACTTTTTTATTTTAACAATATCCTTCTATTTTTTTCCCCTGTATTTTCCTTTAGTTAGTTAGTTCAAAGATATTTTGCCCCAGTAGATTTGGTCAAATATTTAGAAGTTCACATCCCAAAGTTTCCACCCTTTGCCCACGTGACAAGAATATAACTTTTCCCCAGGAGGTATCAGGAGTTGAGGATCACACCCTCAGCCTCTAACTTTGTGTGGAGAAGCTTCTGTTGATCATTTTCTTGTGGCTTGTGGAAGACCACCACAGGATCTAGCACAAGCTCTCCATTTGCCTTGCCTTGGGCTTTGGGAAAACAAGAATTTTCTGCCTGATCCATGCTCACAACTCAGTGAACGCTTCTCAGCAGCAGCTGTTGGCACTGCAAGTGAGAGAAGTTATCCTGTCTTCTCCAGAATCCTGCCCTTATCCCCATACGCTGCTCCCGTCTTGCTGCTGACACAGCAGCAGTTTCCTCTCCAGCTCTTATGAGCAGGTATTGAAAAAGAAGTGGAAGGACTGCTGTATTTCACTGGCAGTCTTTGCTGATGAGCTCCCCACAGAGAAGACTATGACAATAGATCATACAAAATGGAGACTACATAGTAAGATCTGCACATTCCTCTCCAGTCTTCATAACCAGATTGCATGCCTCTGTGAATCGTCTGCACATACTGCTTTAATCAATGCATTCTTATTATATGCCCATTTGAAGAAATGCTACACCCATACTTCTTGGAAGTGAAGTCTGGTCTCGCAGGTGTGCTCCTCTATCCCAATTTGCCACACAGAGGTTGGTTTGCAAGCTACACTCCACTTTTTACGGATCTCACACGTAGTTCTGCTTGAAAACCTGGCTGCAGAAAAATGTGCCTTCCTCAGAGCCATCCAGGAGACCTGTGAGCGTACCTAGTTCAATACATGGCAGGAATGCCATGAATGACAATGATTTATGACTGCTTTTTACTTACATTAGTCTTGCAAAGTTGCACACAGCTGAAACAGAACACATAAACTGATGTTTTCTCCCACATTGTCAAGATAAT
The DNA here is from genome assembly GCF_047370975.1 of Nipponia nippon. Taxonomy (NCBI): domain Eukaryota; kingdom Metazoa; phylum Chordata; class Aves; order Pelecaniformes; family Threskiornithidae; genus Nipponia; species Nipponia nippon. Next base: position 347,860 of record NW_028262402.1, read on the forward strand.
TTTTCTCCTCATTTCTTATCAATGATACCTTCACAGGGCAAGTAAAGGCAAAGGGTACTCCAGCTGCCAATGAGATCATCATTTGCCTTACAAAACTTCTGTTGCTAGCAGCAGGAAGCAGACAAATCTTGTGTGAGTCTTAAGAGAGAGTTTTGGGAGCTGACAAAAAACCAACAAAAAGTAACCAATTTTTTTTACTTGTAAAAGAGTACACTTCATATAATGCCAGGAAAATAATGTAGTAAAATGGGAAAGCTAAAATATGCATCTCTTATGACTCTTAAATTTTGTACCTAAGGAATGCAGGGAAGTAGCCTTTGTCCTGTTGTATGCATTTGTCTATACATTAAACATTCAGAAGAAAGTTTCATGGCAAATATTGAGCCCTTCTGGTAATGCCTTTGCATCAGTTTTTGCATTAGATGACCTGCCCCCTTTCTACGGTAAGAATTTTAAGGTGCTATTTTAAAATGAGTGGGGTAAACTATGTCATATAAGGGTTAAAGTGGAATAAGGGGAGTTTCACAAATTAATCCTTACCAAGAGATATAGAAAGGATGTGCTTAATTTCTGCTTCTCACAATGCAATCAATAGGGACAGAGTCTGGCAAGGTGAGTCTAGATCTTCATATCTTCCCCACCTATCTTAGGACACTGGAGTATGTTGAAGATCTGAACCAATTGCAGTGAAATGAATGAACATACTTCAGCAGCCTCAGCAGACTTTGGATCAGGTGTTATGGGAATTTTTCTGTTCTTCTGCAACTTTATGAATCAGTGGCAGAGTCAAGAGAAAATAGAAACAGAATTGATTCCCTTTTGATCTGGGCAATATACGTTCTGCCAGATTCCCACCACAGGTTGAGGAAGACCAGCAGTGGGTCGATCATGCTATAACATCACTAGCACATGAAAAGTAGTTTTGGAGCAAAAGGCAGGCAGGTTTTTCACACCACCTGTTCTGCATTCTGTTGTAAGCTGCTGTGGTTAACAGACCTGGTAGTGAGCATTTGGCATTCAGGCACATAACTAAACTGTGTTACTGTGGAGACAAGTGTTGTGCATGGCCAGAAGCATAAATCCAAATGTCGATGCTGTTGGCACATAAAAAACCAGCCTTCATTTAGCAGATAAGGCTGGGCAACAGAAAGGAGAAATGTTCATCTTTCATATTTCTCTGGAGTAGACCCAGCATAGGAATACAAAAATTGTTGTCTTGCTAAAATGAAAAAAAAAGGGGGGGTGGGGAAACCTTAGGCTTAAAGAAAATAGAAAGTTTGCCTAAAGCTGTCATTCACTGTTTATGGTTGCCAAGAATCTATTACTATGTAAGGTATTGATAAATGTCCCTATCTTTCCCTTCATTTTAGGAAAGATAGCCTAGCTAAGTGCACTGTGTGGTTAAAAAAAATGGAGTTTTATTATATACTTTCACCTAAACAGCAACATGCAATAAGAAAAGAAACTTAACGCACAAAAAACCCCAAACCACAAAATGAAAGGAGGTTACTCTGAAAATGTTATTTGCAAGCAAATCATTCTTTCACCCTGCTCCTACCACAGCTTACAGGAAAATATTTTCTCTGAATATTTTTAAGAGTAAGGTCGCACCTTTTTGCTTTCTGCATGGAAAGACAAAATAGGAAGGTAAGCTGTATACGAGCAAAAAAGTGTTGACATATGGAATGTCTTCCTGACTCCTCTGAGGACATGAGAAGTCTGGCATCCACAATGAAATCCAATCACCCTCAAGACCTAGTTCATGTGAATGAAATAAAGCAATTTCTCATTTATAATAAAAAATATCCCAAGAAGATCTTTAGTTCAAAGGGTTACCCTGCAAAAGTAGTTAAACTCTACCAAAACTTGTACCTATTTGTTATAGGAGAGAAATGAGATACAGGAAATTGTTGGAGTTATCCCATGGATGCACGAGTACTATTGCCTTTCCCAAGAGTTCTTGGATGTACAAGTTAATAGGTAGAAACTGAAGATTTTTAAGAGAAAATTTTTGTTTTATCAAGCTACCAATTTCCATTCATAAGTATTCGCTTTTACCTTTTCACTAAAGATCCAATATCCCTCTTACTTGCTGGGGATAAAAAAAAAAACCAAAACAAAACGAAAACCCACCATATTTAGATCTTTTCTGCATTTTTGTTGTTATTGTTTGTGACTGCTGTTTTGCTGTTGCTGGTTTTAAAATGACTTTTTTTTTTTTTTTTGAATAAAAATTACACTTTCCTGACAGCTGTAATCATGATGTATCTCAGATCAATCATACATGATCTTTTGCAATTGCACTTATTCTGGTAGTGAAAAAGGACAAATAAAACCATCCTCACTGGGCAGGTAAGGATTTCTCCAATATGAGGGTGTGACTGAACCAGGAGCATACCCAGAAGATGTTGATGCCTGAAACAGCTGTAACTCAAAATGAAGTCTCATTTATTCCCCAGACTCATGAAACATTAGAAACTGTTACGGACTTATTGTACCTATAACCACGCTTTTCTTTGCAAAAAGCAAAAACCTGGCCAGATACAAGAAAGGATGTTCTGAGACATAAAACTCCAAAAGAAAATGAGGCCTCTTATCTCAGTAGCCCAGGACAAGTATCTTGCCCTGGTAAAGAGGGCAAAAGACAGAGGGCAAAGGTTACAAAGGACAGTTCTGCTACTATTTTTTCCTTTAGAGCCATTTTTACACCACCAGTAAGATGAATGTTTAGACCTGTGCATATCACATAAAAGGGTAATGGTTTATGACATATCACATTTATATAACCCTTTTAATCCTGATGGATTGCAGGGTATTTATTTCACCTCCAGACTTGATTTTAGCAGCTCCTTGCATCAAGGAATGAAGCCTGGCAGGCTGAAACTCTCCATCTGGTTCAGAGCACAGCAGCCTCTCTGCCCAGCAACACAAGTCACGATACATACATCAATCCAGTCTTCTGCAGTCTGTCCCTGCTACTTCTACGTAGGACACAGAGGCCAGGTCAAGGTTTTGTTAGCAATATTCAGAGCCCTCTGAAATATTACGCATAGCTACTCTAAGAGGTCACATCTCACTCCACAACTGTGGCCTCCCAAAAGAGCATAATTTTCTCTTACTGTAGAAATGCCAATCAGAAGAAGGATGTAGTGTTGAAGAGGGGGAAAGGCAAAAATGAGATGTTAGAATTTTTTGCTTTAAGTGTTAAAAACAGTTATTTCCCACAGAGGACTCTGATCTGAGCATGAGCATCCAATCTGCCTCTCCATAGGGACAGATAATACGTGTGGGGAGGCTGAAAGGATTCGCACCATCACTTCTCCCGCTGGAGAAAAGCATCCCATTTCCTGGGGCACGACACTGCAGCTTCACAGGACAGAAACAAAGGCACAAGGTAAAGACAGGCACTTTATCAAAATTTATAGGGTGGAAACTCAGTCATAGAATAATGAAAGATCGTGTTTTATTGCTCTTGAATTAACCATCTTTAACATCTCATGGGATAATTGTGTACAATGAAAGTCATGGACATGCTTGAAGTCAGACTACCTTTTCATTTGGTGTTTTTGCAATGGGTCTAGGCCAATTTCCAGAGCTCAGAATTGCTCCTGTCATACAAATAAGTAACAATGTTGAACCCAGTTTGGAAGATTTCAATACTTCCAGGTGGTCATACAATAATTTTTTTTTTTTTTTTAACCAATGGTAAAACTTTTTTACAAATTGTTTTGACATCCAAGCCAGGAGATATGAAGAGAGCAAACCTTATTCTGTCCCTTTCTACTTAAGTATACAGCAAATAGGCTCCCTACCACTACCCTCAGGAACAGCTGATTTGCTATTGAAATGAATTAGAGAAATAAACTGCATAATTTAGCAAATTATTATCAAGCAGGATGCTACATTTTGTGGCAGACAGCCAGAATAGCAAGACTTCAGCAGCTTGTATCCTATCATAATCTTTAAAACATGACAACCATTGCAATGGTTAATATGACTAACATGAACCACTGTCTCATTGTGCTTGGAACATTACAAATACACTTAATGAAAGACCTGAATTTTTTATGACATTTACCATCCTCTAAGATCCTTTTCAACTTGTATTTTTTTAAAAGATTAAATGGTGTCAGGCACAACCTGGCTAAACAAACTTTTCTGTGGGCATGAGAGACACCGTGTTGCTATTGCTTGTTATGGTACATTGCTAGGCATTTGGGAGAAGCTGCCCAGCTCACATGACAGGGATCTCTTTCTCAGAGAGGTTGGCTTGTAATTAATCAACATTGCAGTGTCCCCTTTTGTGTTTTCCTCCCACTTAAGTTGATTTCTGCCATGATATTTATGCATGTTTGACAGCAGGTAGAAACAAGACTCAAGTAAAGAATCATTTTTTATTATTTCTATTACTACTAATACTGCTTCTGCTACTACTATTATTATTGAACAGATGTATCAAGTAGAATCCAGCCAGGCTAGCACCAGGACCAGGTGAGAGAGCTACCTTTACTTGCAGTCCACATACAGATACTTCACAGAATGCACCAGTTTTGGGACAGGTCAGATGAAGACTGAAGAGGAAAAGGGATCATTTTGAATGACTTTTCTAGATTGGCAGGCTTATCTGCAACAGTGTCTGATGTTGTGGACATGGTTTTCAAAAATTTGGTCTGCACATCCATTTAGCCATTGCACAAATTGTGCTTACTTGCTTCTGTGATGGTAATGAATTTGCACTTGTTTGTCTGTCACAAAGATAATACTTAGGGCAGCAGAATTTTCCTGGTTTTGAGACTGATCTAAAATCCACTGAAATGAAAAATATGTTCCTCCTGGCTTCAGCAAGCAAAGAATCTAACACTTAAACTCTGTTTTGTAGTCACCATAAGGCCCCAAAAAGCACAGCTGTCTGCTTCTATGTTCACATTTTGAAGCAGATTTGTTTCCAGGTGTATTTTTTATTTAATTATTTTCTCTCTGCTTTTGTAGTTTTGCAAGTAGAACAGTTTGCTCTAGTTTGCAGAAATGATACCTCTTTTTTGCACAAAGGAAAATAAGTTATTTGAAAGTATGGGAAACATTAAAATCCTGAGACGACTCCCTATCTCAATGTATGTATAACTCCAGTAACTTATTAACCATATCTGTTCTTTCCCAATATTGTGTTTGCAACTGAATGTATTTTGTTTGTGTTATGTGTACAGACATAGCAATGCTTAAGGTCACTCCATAGGCAAATAATCTTAGTAAATTTCTCTGCTGTTGACAAGACTACAATATAATTCATTTCATTATGAGGTGGAGCACAGTGTTTGTTGACTGCATTATGTCTAACAGTAAAAAGATTCTGAAGTACCATGTTTGATAGGGCTCATTTGTACTACAAGGCAAAGTAAAGTTTAAGATTTTCTAGTTCCCTTGTCCTACTAAACCCACTTTAGTATATTGTTGCAGTGTTCCTCATATCTTAATCATATTATATGTTAGTATTATAATATTATTCCTCATATCATATCATATCATATTATGATATGTCTTCTCACTCACAAAACATTGTGTCTCCTTGTAAAAAAAAGCTGTTCTGAAAAATAACCTCCACTTTTATTTGCAACAGTTGCAAAATGATATCCAGTGATATTTATCAGCACAGGACACCCCTTGCGTAAGAAAAAAGCTGCTGCTAGGCATTCGCTTTCTTGGTGTTCCCTTTTCTAGACAAAATGCAAGCAAAAACACCCTCCCCTGCCTTCTCCCAAGCATGAGTCCAAGTTTGGGCATGTTTCTCCCTTTCACTGAAACTCTCAGCTCAGTCCTTGTGTAACAGTATGATCACACTAGACAGCTTATGTGTTAAGAAAGAAGAAAAGAGATAGGCATAGATTTCCACTCCCTAAGTGTTGTAAGTCATCTCCGCTAGTTAAGGTCTGCAAGGCTGCCTCAGCAGGGTGACTCATGCAGTTACTATGGCAGCCTTGCATCTCATCCTCGCCTTTCCATGAGAAATGCTACAGAAGAAAATCCACTCATGGCAACGTCTATCAGTGATGCTGAGGGTGCATCACAGAAGTTTTACTAGCTTCTCCTCTCTTCCTCTCTTTTCCCTCACACCAACATACACTTGTACAGAACAGACATTTGTGATTGTGTGAGGACCCTGTGATGTTTCTATTATAGTGAGTGTCACGGCTTTATGTGGCAAGGTTTTAGCAGCAGTGGGACGGCAGGGGTGGCTTCTGTGAGAAGACACCAGGAGCTTCCCCCATGTTGGACAGAGACAGTTCCAGCTGGCTCCAAGACAGACCCACCATTGGCCAAAGCTGAGCACATCAGCAACAGCGGTAGCACCTCTGTGATAACGTATCTAAGAAAGGGTAAAAAAAGCTGTGCAGCAGCTGGGAGAGAGGAGTGAGAATACGTGAGAGGAACAACTCTGCAGACACCAAGGTCAGTGAAGAAGGAGAGGAAGGAGGTTCTCCAGGCACCAGAGCAGAGATTCCGCTGCAGCCCATGATGAAGACCATGGTGAGGCAGGCTGTTCCCCTGCGGCCCATGGACATCCATGGTGGAGCAAATATCCACCCTGCAGCTCATGGAGAAACCCACGCCGGAGCAGGTAGATGCCCGAAGGAGGCTGTAACCCCATGGGAAGTCCACACTGGAGCAGGGTCCTGGCAGGACCTGTGGAGAAAGGAGCCCACACTGCAGCAGGTTTGCCGGCAGGACTTGTGATCCCATGGAGGACCCACACTGGAGCAGTCAGTTCCTGAAGAACTGCAGCCCATGGGAAGGACTCATGTTGGAGAAGTTCATGGAGGGCTGTCTCCCGTGGGTGAGACCCCACACTGGGGAACAGCGTGAGGAGGAAGGAGCAGCAGAGACAATGTGTGATGAACTGACAGCAGTCTCCATTCCCCATCCCCCTGGGCTGCTCGTGGGGTGGAGGCAGGGAAATTGGGAGTGAAGTTGAGGCCAAGAAGAAGGTAGGGGTGGGGGAAAGTGTTTTAAGATTGTTCCTATTTCTCATTATCCTACTCTGTATGACTGATAATAAAGTAAATTGATTTCCCAAGTTGAGTCTGTTTTGCCTGTGACAGTAATTGCTGAGTGATCCCCCTGTCCCTATCTCGACCCATGAGCTTTTCATTGTATTTTCTTCCCCTGCCCTGTTGAGGAGGGGCAGTGGTAGAGCACCTTGGTGAGTAGCTGGTGGCCAGCCAAGATCGACCCACCACATATAGAATAATATACAAAGCAAATAATCTGACAGATTACTCATCACATGGGGACAGTCCCCTTGCCAGGAACAAAGGAATAGGGAGATCACAGGATGCCTTTCTGACAAGCACCAGAAGATCTTGGGAAAAACAATTCCCCTTCTGTGTACTTCTTTCTTAAGCTTAATCCACCCCTCACTTCAGATATTTTTAATACATTTTGGGGAAAAGGACATCCTTCCTTCTCGTTTGTGCACTATCTACTTCAATCAAGCTGAGTCTTGAATGGATATCCTGTCCATTGCAGGAATAAAAAACTTTATACCAGTAACAGTACTGTAGAGGAGTGAGATATAAACAACTGGCTGCTATGGTAGGACTGAAAAGTGCCAGAAGAAGTGTCTATCAGACAACTCATGCAATACCATGGACAGTGCTCACTCTGCCAAGTTTTCAGCTTTATAATGATTAAATTTCAGTACAAGTTTATACACTTTAAGAAGAATATAGAGCAAAGCAGAGAGAAGAATAGAGGTGGAGATGAAGGAAAAACTTTGTAGTGCTCAGCCAGTGAAAAAACTTTATGAGAGATCACCCTCATTCATTGCCAGAGAAGAAGTCCTTAAGTTGGCTCAGCAGGAGACATATAGACTCTTGAGCTATTTTACCAGTATCAAGCCAGAGGCTAATACAGTTCTGGATTTTATAACGCTAAATTTCCCTTGTATGTTGCTTTACATAGTAGTAAAGTAGATTAAACTAGTGTGTGAACTACATTCTACTTCCTTCTTTACTCAAGAAGATGAAAGCAATCACATAGAAACCTTTTTCAACAACTAAATTAAAAAGCTGAAGATTGGCAAAATCTCCAGGTTCAGCTGGCAATAGATATTAACAGTGAAGAGGTACAGTGTGTCATCTGAATTCAACTCTGTGATATGCTTATAACTGTAGGTGACCCAGTTTTGAAGAATGACAGACAGTTTCTAGGAAAAGGCTTTAGGTTTGCCATTATGACACATAAAAAAGAAGATACAAGTGATTAACATAATTATCTTATCCCCAGTTGTCTGGGTATTTTGTTTGGTTGATACAAAACAAACCCTCTATTTTCACTATCCCTGAAAAGTAATTTTTGTTTTATTTGCTTATACCTTCTTTGGAGCAAATATTGATCTTTTTTCATGTGCAGTTTCTGAGTGACATAAGCATGACTATATATAAATATACAGGGGATCAGATTTTGCTTGAATGGCTGTGTGACTTATGAGTCTGTCACAAACAAAAGGGACTCAATCTCCTTAGTAATTTTCAAACATGTATTTTCAAATTTGTCTATAACCTGCATCCAATAAAAAAATGCCAATGACTTCAGTACAAAGTATGTTGCTACAGCTTTTACAGAGAATTTATTTTCACATCTCAGCGTACATAATTCATGGAGTGTCCTTTTGAACCTCTAGTTACAAGATCCACAGATATAAGACCCTTTAGAAAACCTGATCCTTATTTAGGTTCTTAAATAAGGGAGCTGAAAAATTGTACCTCATCAGCAAAGAAATATCTGTTTCAGCAATGAAACCTTAAAGGTTGCAGGTCCAGATGACAGCTGACAGTATAAGTTTGCAAATGCAGGAAAACCTAGATACAGCAGATAATGCAGAAAATCAGAGACAGGCTGCATAGGAGTGGGGACTGAGAAAGGGAATCTGTTTTGCTTTTAAAGTGATATTTGACAAGTTTTAGTCTGACTTATTTCTGCCAGTCCCCAGCTTGTATGCTTCTTCATTTTTGTTTGCTTTATAATCCAACAAGCAACTTTCAAATTGTGCCCACTTTACATGACAGATGGGGGAAGTAGCATAGGCTAAGAAGTCAAATCCCATTCACACATTCACTGACCAAGCAGGGACTCCTGGTTTGGCCACTGCTGAGATGCAGAAAGAGACTTCCAAGTAGCAGAAGCCTGGCCAGATACAGATTTTTGGGTACAACTCCCATGAGGACACTCATTTACTAGGACAGACACCTACTTGCTTCTGACTGAATACAAGCAAATATTGTCCAAGGCCTGCAGGTGCTCCAGCCTTTACTGGCTGAAGCAAGGTCCTAATAAATTGCACGTCACTTTCACGAGGAGTAAGAGCTACATTACAAAGAAGGCAAAGCAATTACTCAAGTGAGGCTTAATATGGGAATGATTTCTTCTTGCCGTTCAGTAATTTTTTTTTCCTGTAGAGTGTTTGTAGGGTGGAAGATACCTCCTTCTGTCATTGAATGGGATCAATCATCCCCCAAAAGCGACTGATTTTCTCCATTGACTCTACAGGGCACTCAGGTGATGTCTTCAAAAAAAGCTGGTTTTGGTTTCCTCAGGATAGGTGAGAAGAACCCCATCATAAATTATTTCAGAACTGGACTTATGCTATTAAACTCCTTTAAAATGCACTAGACTTTGTCCCTCAGAAATTGAGCCTTATCCACCTCCAGTCCCACAGTTTGCATGAGAGCACATCCCTCACCAGCACAACATTTTTTCCCTTCTCAGGACACTGATGGGCCCCATGGAAGCCAGAGTGGTGATGAGGCAGTAAATCCTGCAGCAGCTGTGAAAGACCAAGATGTAAGGCGAGACCACACAGGTCAGAAGGTGAGAATAGCTAACATCTGAAACTTAGTTATATAATCTCTGTTAAGGTGTAGTTTAAATTACATAAACAACCTAATAAAAACTTTGTGCATACAGCAACTAAAATGTCTACGAACAAAGCTAGAGCTCAGCTCAACTCAGCCACTGACATTTCAATATGATGATGAAGTGTGAAGTAATGATGGGAGGGGGAAGCTGAAGGAGAAGAGAAAGAGGAAGAGGAAGGAGGAGAAGGGGAAGAGAAGGAGGTGAAGAAAGGTAAGGAAAGACTGAGGCCGATGCTGTTTCAGCATTCAGTGCTATCCAGATTTTGTAAATGCATCTGTCCGTAGAATGTGTTTGGTAGGTAAGGGTATGTAAGACACACTAGACATCTGTCTTGGATGAAAGTGTTATTAATAGCAAGGCTTCATGCAGCAAATGATCCATGTGGGCTAATCTCTTCATCCCCTGCAGCACTCCAGAAATGTCAGTAAAGCCTCCATAGGTGTGGGGGGGTGAGTCAGACCAGACAACTGGATCTGAGCATGATGACTCTCTCCTGACCTGTTCTGGTGACAAATGCATATTTGAGAATTTATGGTATAAAATGGGATTTGTTTCATAACCTTTTAACCATGGAAAATGGGAACAGATATAGTTAGAAACCAGAAGCAATGTGTAACGCATTGTATTTTCAGCTTGAGGTGTGAAAACTGTTTGCATCATGATAACAACAACTTTAAGATGTGTCAAGTTGTAGTAGATTAGTCACATTTAGATCTCAAACCCTTATCCTCTTGCTACAAGTCAAGAAATTCTTCAGTTTTTTCAAGGACTTCTCTCTTCTAATCTCCAATAAGCATGATATTAGCAAGGGTTACCAGCAGTTTATTATTACATTCTCCAACTGTTATGTTCTTCAGTGCCTCCAAAATATTTCACTTATTTCAAAATAAAATTGTGTCAGACTACTACCACTATGAATATTTTCTCATGTGCAATGTAAACAAGTGCCTTTCTTCCCAGCATAAACTGTTTTCATGAAGATGCACAGTGCTATGTAATTGAGTGCTGTGCTAGCATTAACAAATGAATAATGAAATATCTGAACAGGTTGCGACAATGGAAGAATATATAGCCACTTGAAGAATTTCTTCAGCCAGTGAAAAAAGGCAGAAAACAACTTTAAAAATGGAGGATAATCAATGCCAATTATTTTATACTTATTGACTATAAAGTACACGAAAGAAAAGAATCTGTTGCTGTAATGTATAGGTAGAACTGATGAGTAAACTTCATAGCTTAGTCAGGCCCTTGACAAAGTCCATTGCAGTCCTTGGAAATGCTCTCATTTCTAAACATCATAGTTCTTCAAATGAGACCAGGAATGCTATTGTTATCCATAGGTCTTTTATAAACACATATTGCTCTGGATGGCTCAAGAGTGTCAATGTTTTATTTTAAGAGGGAGTGTTTAGGATAAGGCCCAGCAAGTTGCATATAACTGTTCAAATGCTTTTCTATTAAGCAGGATTTTAACAGAAAAAAGTTTTTGATGAATATCTTTGTTTTCTTCTTATTAAAAAAAGTGGCCAAAAGCCAGCAAGCACTGATTTAAGGTCCTCCATGGTCCTTAAAGCTGCATAATTCTATAATTCTGCATACAGAGACTGTGTCATGAGAAAATTCATACCAAAAAAAGAGAGAAAATATGTCAAAACAGATGTAAGGATACTCTGGGAGCCTGATTAGATGCCTAAAACACCACTGCCTAAGTACATCTTCAACGAAAATAATTTGTTAAAAATTCAACGCTTTCCATGAAAGATAGATTACACTTTCATTTCTCCGTTCATCCAACCTTGCTGTGTAAATGGAGGGAGATGTCCTTATAACTGAGAATTTTTGCCCTTCTGCACCTCCCTTTTCCACTCTAAATAAAAGATTATGTACTACCACTTGTCACCATAAATGAAAACAAAACTGCCTTCGTGAATTCAGCGTTAGCAAAGTCTTCCCTCCTCCTGCCCCCTTGTCGTGGTTTAACCCCAGCCAGCAACTATGCACCACACAGCCGCTCGCTCACTCCTCCCCAGTGGGATGGGGGAGAGAATAGGAAGGGTGAAAGTCAGCAAACTCGTGGGTTGACATAAGAACAGTTTAATAATTGAAGTAAAATGAAATAGAATGGTAGTAGTAGTAGTAGTAGTAATAATAATAATAATAATACTATAATACAATAACAGTATACAAAGCAAGTGATACACGACACAATTGCTCACCACCCGCCGACCAATGCCCAGCCCGTTCCCAAGCAGCGACTGCTCCCCCCCCAGGCCAACTCGACCCAGTTTATATACTGAGCATGACGTCATATGGTATGGAATAGCCCTTTGGCCAGTCTGGGTCAGCTGTCCTGGCTGTGCCCCCTCCCAGCTTCTTGTGCATCGGGCAGAGCATGGGAAGCTGAAAAGTCCTTGACTGGTGTAAGCACTACTTGGCAACAACTAAAACATCAGTGTGTTATCAACATTATTCTCATCCTAAATCCAAAACACAGCACTATACCAGCTACTAAGAAGAAAATTAACTCTATCCCAGCTGAAACCAGGACACCACTACACCTCATAAACTGTCGGAACCATTCCCTTTCTCTCCAAACTCAGTGAGATAAGTAAGGGTTTCAGAAATACAGGAGTGAGTGCAAATTTTGCATACCACCATAGGTAGGAAGATTGTGCAACACTTCCTAAGGATCACTAAACTCTGTTTTTGCCAGTCTTCCTCTGGAATATTGTTCTACTCATGGATGATCTTGGAGGACACTGTGCCTCCAGCTCACAAAAGTTTCATTATAAAGTTTATGTTCTGTGTGGTTGGAATGGAAGAAAATAAAAATTGTAATTTATAGACTGAAATTCAGTTTCTGGTGTAGCTGGATGTGCTCCATTACTTGCTTTGGAAAACAGAAGCAAAGCCTTAAATTCCTAGCAGAAGTTGACCAGCCAACACAGAGACTTGAGTGTGGCCCAGATGTGCTTGTAGCATGCTAGTCCAAGGGAAAAGCCAGGAAAAAAATCACCTTTCATTGCAGATTGAGTCTCTGTGTATTATTGTCTTCACGATTGACTGGAGTAAAACATGGTAATCCAGCCAGAAATGGTGGATACATGAATTCTAACAGCTACCTGCTTCTCCAGAGTGAGGGATAAGGCCAGCACAAAAGCTAATGTTGAAAAGTATTCTTGGTAAGGAAGATGATCAGGCTATCCTTTCACAGTGAGGGTCTTTAAATGGGATCTTCACGCTTTATGTTACTGACAAAGGAGAGATGCATGCTTTCCACAAAATGTGTTGGCTAGCTCTTTGAAATGTTCCCACTTACAATCAGCATCATTTTCTACTGCTCACACCAGCCAGTTTCCAAGCAGGACGTAATTTTGTGTGGGTAGCCTGACAGCTTAGAGGCAGCAATGATTGCATCAGTGGAGAATAAAATACACAGTTGAGTGTTATCAACCTGCTGTCAGAAGCTGCATTCACAGTCCCTTATCTCTTCCAGTTGTCTCAGACAGACTTGGAGAAGGTGGCAGGAAAAGCACTGATCCTGGCAGAGAAAGGGGAAGGAGGAAAGGCAGTAGCCGGTCCCTGAGCTCTTGAGAGCAATGAGAGCCATCCAAAATAGGACATCTGCTCTGTCGTGGAGATATAGTGATAAACCCAGCTGCCTCTGCATGAGAGTGGAGCAATCCGTGAATATGAGCATGGAAATCTGACTCATGTAAAACAAAGAAAATTGTCCTTTGGTATTGACAAAACCATACAGCTAATGACAAAGAGGACACAACAGCTCTGGGTCCCCTCCGACATTTTTGGAGCTTTGCTGTAGTCACTTGTGTCACCCAGGGACAGGTTTGTATTTGAAGAGACTTTCAGGGTCATACAATAGCTATGTGGGACTTTTTCAGGTTAAGTAAGTGTCACAACAGATGTTAGAACAGACTATTTGCAAGCACAATATTGGTTAATCTATCTGTGAGCCTGCTGAGAGAAGTATCTTCATGTTATTGCAGTGTCTTCCGTATACTATACAGGTAATGAGTTACATTTGTTTTGCATTTTGAATACGCAATGTTCATTCACGATGATATATGCATAAATACTAGCTTTAAGTCCTAATTTCCTCTTGGCACAATGATATGTAATCAATCAGAAATATTTAACAAGGAGTCATATTAGCTTCAGGCTTGATAGTATGGATTGCTTAAAGCGGGGGATGAATAATTGTAACTCTTAATAAATTCCCCTCTTTCCAGTGGCAGTTTGTCCTTTATCAACCCTGTTGCATAGAAATCACTTACTTACAGGAGAGACCAAATGAAATTCCTTAATACAGATTAGAATTGTATAATTCAGGCTGATTAAAGGGGGAGTTTTCTGTTATGTGAAAAGACAATTTAGATGACCTGTTTGCTGTACACCCCAGAGGAGGCTTTGCAGTTAAGAATGAAAAGGAAAAAAAATTCTCTTAAGAAATATCTTGAAAGAGCTCTTTGTATTATCAAAAACAGCTACACAAATATTGATCCCCATAATTACACATGCACTACAACTACTCATGCGATTTAATCCGGCCTGTGATTTTGAGCTGAAATTCTAAAACCTCATAAATATTTTGCTATACTGTAAACAATGAAGGAGAGCAGAAGTACGAACATTTCTCAACAGCCTTTTGAGTATGGAAGGGCTACTTCATCTATGCTCCCTTAGCTGCTAGCCTAACGTCTGCCGTGCAAGCACTGAGGTCTACACTGAACCTTATGTATTTCTTTTCTCTAACACCAACACAGGTGCAAACCTGGTATAAAATCCTCCAAGTCTGATTACACTGACACTACTTTACAGTGTTCCAGCATGAAATTTACTTTACCTGCTACGTCAACTCCCTCTGCATTACAAAAGCTGAGAGACATTTTCTCAGTGGAAGAGAAATTAATGCCTTGCTGTCTGGATATGGTAGTATTTTACACTTGTTCTGCTAGATAAAGGAGAAGCAAATTTGTTCATACTAACCATTACAGTTAAATCTTTGATTAGAAACAAAGAAGAAAATGTTAATTTAAGAAGTAATTTTGTCTGAAGTTTTTTAACACGAGAACAAACTGTGGTCTGCTGACAAAAGTGATACTGTCCTTCTAAGTACAAAATTCCCTTGAACAATGAACAGACTGTCATCACAGAGGTCATATCTGCAGAATGAAAACCTACCAGGCCATTAATTTGATGTAAACTAAACATAAGTGACACAGTTCTTCATCCTCAGCAAGGACTTGCTATTGCAAAGACGTTATTAACATACAGAACTCTTGTTTACAACTGTTGTTAAAGTGTCAGACAAATCAGTCAACCAACCTCCTTTATCCTTCTTTGCCTTTTGCTGTTGCTGCTGAGCTGCTGATGAGAAATGAAGAGACAGTTGTTCAGAGTAAACAAAGGAGACTTTCTGATAGGTAGAAAACTTCCTCCTTTTTTTGCTTTCCAATGACAATAGAGGGTTTTGTCTTGAATCTGTGCCGCTGCAGACACACTGAGAAGTTGTGTTTGGCCATCACGATTAGGATCTGAACAACCCAGATTTTTACCACCCTAAAATCCAGAGGCTTTAGGCAGTCACATGGCCTTCTGCAGGAATACAGAGCAAAAGGAGAAAGGAGTTTCTGGAAAGTTATAATAAACAGATGATTTTATTACACTTAGGTAGATAAGGAGACATAAAAGGTCATAAAGCATATGTCCTGGTTTCAGCTAAGATGACAGAGTTAATTTCCTTCCTAGTAGCTGGTATGGTATCATGGTTTGGATTTAGGATGAGAATAACGTTGATAACACACTAATGTTTTAATTGTTGCTGAGCAGTTCTTACACTAGTCAAGGACTTTTCAGCTTCTCATACTGCCCTGACAGCAAGGAGGCTGGAGGTGCACAAGAGCCTGGCAGGGGGCACAGCCAGGACAGCTGACTCAAACTGGCCAAAGGGATATTCCATACCATGTGATGTCATGCTGAACAAAAAACTGGGGAGGCAGGCTGGTGGGGTTGTGGCTGCTGCTTAGGAACTGGCTAGGCATCAGTCAGCAGGTGGTGAGCAATTGCATTGTGCATCTCTTGTTTTGTATATTATTTTATGATCATTATTATTATTTTCCGTTCCTTTTCTGTCCTATCAAATTGTCTTTGTATCAACCCACGAGTTTTACTATTTTTCTGATTTTCTCCCCCGTCCCACTGGGGGAGGGAGGGAGTGAACGGCTGTGTGGTGTTTAGCTGCCTGCCAGGTTAAGCCACAACAGCACATAGAACTGATGTAAAGCTAATTAGACATAAATATTTTGTTGTAATAAACAGTGAGGACTGCAGATCACAGGAAAAGAGGTTTCTGTTGGGAGGAACACTGGCTTTAAAGGTAGGACCAGTTCTTGAGGTTTGATTCACTCCCTCTGTCAAACTACAAAGAAGATCTGGCATTCCAGAGCTGAATCTGGTGACAGAAGTTTGAGAATAGAGTGTGATAAAAGCACCAGAAAATTTTCTCTATATATAGGAAGCACCCCTGCAGAGTTTTCCATTGGCTTTGATTAAAAGTGGAAGTCCTGTTTTGTTAATAATGTTTCTTCTATCAGTGTTTTGGAGGAAGAAAAAAACAACAAACTAGTTGATGTCTGTATTAAGATAAAGTGTATCACAGAAGTCTAACAATTCACCAAAGCAAGAGACCTTCACATAATTTAAACTGTTATTTCCCTAATGAAGTCCAGTATATGTTGATTTAAACAAGCACCAGCAGAGTGAGTCAGATTCTCTTTCCTTGCTCTGGCCTTTCACATATCATTAAGGAAAGGTTAGGCAGTTTTATTCGCAGCAAGATTTTAAATTCTTCAGAAGTCAAAACTTAATTGAAGTCAGGTTTATAAACATTGTGCCTTCCAGACTTCTAAAATCTTGTATTCTTTTGTATTTGTTTGGAGTGCACCTTGTTCCTTGACAAGAAGGATAGATATGGGACTAATCCTTTCTTTGTCAGGAAACAGTATTTAACAGAAAAGGGAAGAAAAGGCCTTTGAACAAATTTTTACTTGGAAAAATGTTAGGTCCTGTAGCAAATACCTACCAAGAGAAAAAAGTTTAGACTGTCATTCTCTGTGTTATTAAGTGTGCATGAAGTACTGTTATTAACCCTATGTTATCAAGACTATATGAAAACCCACACTATATTGTGAATCTCTGACTAAATATTGTTATTTAGCTCCCTTAACAGTGCAAGTTATGGTGGGTTCTAAGAATTCTGTTTAATTTAACTTTTTAATCACTCCTGTGCACATACAACATTCAAAAACCATTAACCATTGCAGTCAGTGTTTGGCAGATATTTAGTCTTGAAGGAAAACTTTTTACTAAATTTTTCTAACTCTTTTAAAACTCACTGTTGTTGGTTGATATCAAGAGCTAGAAAGCTAAAGCATATAGGAAAGGGGACAAGAGTATTTATGGTAGCAAACAAATATATTGTCAGAAAATGTCCTTCAGATAAAATCAGAATTTCCAAGGATTCTATTCTCCACTTTAAAATTCTCTGCCAGTTCTATCACATATGTTGGTATCAGATCTAAAATAGTCTCTCCTTTGTAGCTTCAATCATGCAAGACAAAAACAATGAACCCAATCCACTCCAAGAATTCTACAAATGCTTGGTGTCCTGCAATCTTGTTTTTCTGGTATATGAGAATATTAAATTCTTCATCACCTACCAGTTCTGCCAAGCAAATAAATATAACATGTACTTAAAAACATAAGAAAGAGGCTTGTTCATGGTCTTGTTCTGACTAGTGATACACAGATGATTCTTACCCTAACTGTTCCTTTTTTTCTGCTTGCTTCTTATATTTTTAGAATTAGTATACTGATTTGTCAAACATTTAAAAGGGGTCCCATTATTTTTATCCCTATGGCAACTCAAAAGCTTCCCTATTTTTCTGCACAGATATCAATCCAGTCATTGGACTTTCCTTTTCCCTTTCTCTTTCTCTTTCCCTCTCCCTTTCCCTCTTCCTTTCCCTTTCCCTTTCCCTTTCCCTTTCCCTTTCCCTTTCCCTTTCCCTTTCCCTTTCCTCTTCCTTGTCTCCTTCCCTTTTCACTCATATTTTCTCTTATTTTCACATACAGAGGCTTTTATCATCTCTCCCCTTCAAAAGTAATTTACAGCACGTTCATTACTTCTCTAAGACTATGTTTGAAGCTGTTCTTTGTGTTCTCTGAGAGGAATCTTCACATCATCCTTCCCTCGCAGGATGCTACTCCTTGGTGACAGAGGCTGTCACAGCACTGCCAACACCATCTCTGAAGCCAGAGCGTCAGTGCTGGCCTGAGATGCTACCCTTAAAATGGAAATATCAGTAGGAGCGTGTGCTCTCTACCTCCCCGGGCTCCCAAATCCTGTCTGCTGTGCTTGGGGCCACTGGGCAGTACTACCAGAGAAGGGAGCAGATGTGGCAAACCGTCAGGGACACCTTGTGCTGGGACTCTGGGCAAAAACACCCTACCCTCAACTAATGGTCAGTTCTGCAGACAGGTGTCTCCACCCCCCTCATAAGACTCTTTACTTTGGGAGGGGCACCTGTTCACCTTTAGGCATTTGTGGCTCTAAAGGGGGCCAAAGACAAGACTCTCTTTTCCTGATAAAGCAGATGATGGTTCCTCTGCCCATGGGGAAAAAAAAAAAATTATTTTGACCCAAGTAGCTTCCAAGCATGTACTTTGCAAGAGAATTACTTTCCCACACATGCTGAGCTCTCCCTCTTTTACTGCTAACAAAATCCCAGTGCTTGATGCATACAGCCCCAGGATATTTTCATGAATAACTCATAAAAAGCACAGTCAGCCTCCTGAGAAAAGCAAAGTGTGTTTTCTAATACAACCAAATAACCTGACTTTTGAATGTTTTACATTTGCAACCGAGGCCTTATCAGCAATACTAATTGTTGTCAGTAGGTGAAGTACTTATAAACAAAGAATTAAAAATTTACATGCAATTTCTTTATGGATAACTGTCATAAAAAAGAATGGATGTTTGGAGAGTGTATTATTATAATATGCTTATCTTCAAAGTATGACACATTATATACACACACACACATATATACACATACAGTACAATATGTCCCCTTAACATTTTGTTTTTGTTTTTAAATATATAGTTCTAAAAATATATAAAACTATTTGGCATAAAAGATCAACGATTCAGTAGTAAAGACCTGTCTAGCTTCCTGGACCTCTATTCTGGCCATCCATGGCCATAGGGTACTGCTTCAAAAAACGTTCTTCAGCCAACAGTTACAGATGTAGGCTCAAGGGCACCAGCCTGCCCTCTTTGTCTGTCATCAGCAATATAAAGGAGCAGCCTTTTCTTTCAGTTCCCAAACATCAAAAATTATGTATTTTTGTATGCAAAATCTGATGACTTTTGCTGACATTTCACAGGGCCAAAGATGATTAAGATTTCTGCAGTTTTACAAAATAGCAATGTAAATGCCACAGAGAACATAGTAAGGATGAAGGTCTGGTCACCCTTGAAAATTACTCTCATTTGAAGTATTGAATGAATCACAGCTTGACCCAGAGTCCAGTGATGCTACCTTATCCTGTCAATGAGCCATCTTGCAAATGCAGAGCATGTCAAACCCAAATCTGGTTCTATCGCACATTTTTATGCATATTTGTGTCCAAAAACTACAGCAGCACAAGCTACAGCACCCACTGCTGTTACCAACAGTTCTAGCTGCTGTGTGTTTCTGCCATACAACTAAAGGGAGAAGCATACTGGTTTAACAAAAAATGCAAACTTGACACATTCTGTGCCAGTCCTCCTTGAGAAACACGGCTAGCCTGGCTGCCGAAAAACCTCCTGGAGACTGCTCTCTTCTTCCATGGCTGCTCCAGGCTCGGAAAGGGACAGAGCACTGCAGATCTCTCTTCTCCTCAAAGATCTCCATGCTGCTGGGCAGTCTGTGACACTGGCATCACAGCTGACACCTTTAGAGAGCTCCTGGTCAGGCAGAAAAAGTGTTCATCTGAGAGAGCTTCTTAACATTAATTGTGTGAGCCGTTGCGGGAGACATCCAAGAGGATGACCAGCAGCAGCTGGTCTTGCATGGCCTACATTTATGTTTCAAATCTTCTGTATCCCAAGTATTGCCAGGGGTAGTAAAAAAGAGTAATCACGACAACCCCCCCGTAAGATTAGAAGAGAAATTGCAAAGCTGATTTTGAGAATGGTTTGGGAGATCCTTCAAACCTATTTTGAATGCACAGGAAAAAAGTATTTTTCAACAGTAGCAAGACTAATGAATCCCACATCCCCTCACTCTCGTATTATTGCCCCTCCATATCTTCTGTCTCCTATGCCTGCAGCCCAGTAAATACGGTGTTTTGACATTACTAGTAACATTATTTTTGTATTGGCCTAACACGGGGTTTCAAGACTTTTCTGGACTATATCTAGCCTAAGCTATTACAGCGTGCCTAACTGACGGCAGTTATCTCGCAAGCAAATAAGCATGGCCTCAGTTTGATGTAGTTTCTCCTCAGCTTATGGTGACAGCAGGTATTTATTTTGTGTGGACTGAACCATCCATGACTGTACAGTAAAATGTGGTGTGGCAGACTGCAGAGACAGGATGGTGCCAGAGGTCCTAGCCTTTATGCACAGATCACAGTGGTTGATCAGGGTTGCTAAGGCACGTGGGCCTTGTGTTGGTCAGGTAAAGACAGTTTTAGAGACAAGAACAAAAATAGAAAAACTGAATAACTGGTAACCAATGGGGGGGGGGGGGGGGGCAAGGGAGCATGTAAGCAGACTTTGCTAAGAAAACCTATAAAAATAAACTCAGGTGGACCCAAGGCCAAGAAGGAAGATGTTATCAACATGTCTTCCTCCTCCTGACAAATTACCATCACACCCCTCCCAGCAAGAAACCCAGGACACTGATGACTCCTTGGACCAACCCTCCCACCCCAGACTGCAGCTGTGAACCATAGGACTTTGGGATGCCTTTGAAGAGAAAGCATAGCAGCAGAGAGATTGGCAGGTACTGGGAAGAGTTTCTGTATTCAGTTCTAACTTCATTATTAAGGCTTTTCAGTATTAATTCTTGCCATGGGTATTTTGACTGGCACAAATGCATTCCAGATATAACACTGCCATTCTATGTTATTACAGATTCTGCACATATACACATCCCAAACTCATGACCCTTTCTCAGACACTTCCTTTTTCTTTTTGATATTAATGAGGTTGAGGGTTTTAATGGTGATTTATTTGATTTAGTTACTTTCTAATAAGCATACTGCAATCTGCTCAGGTGGCCAAGAAGGCCAACGGCATCCTGGCTTGTATCAAAATTAGTGTGGCCAGCAGGACCAGGGAGGTGATTGTGCCCCTATACTCAGCACTGGTGAGGCCGCACCTCGAGTACTGTGTTCAGTTTTGGGCCCCTCACTACAAGAAGGACATCGAGGTGCTGGAGCGTGTCCAAAGAAGGGCAATGAAGCTGGTGAAGGGTCTAGAGAACAAGTCATATGAGGAGTAGCTGAGGGAGCTGGGGTTGTTTAGCCTGGAGAAGAGAAGGCTGAGGGGAGACCTTATTGCTCTCTACAACTACCTGAAAGGAGGTTGTAGCCAGGTGGGGGTTGGTCTCTTCTCCCTAGTAACAAGCAATAGGACGAGAGGAAACAGCCTCAAGCTGCACCAGGGGAAATTTAGGTTGGATATTAGGAAAAACTTCTTCACCAAAAGGGTAGTCAGTCCCTGGAAGAGGCTGCCCAGGGAAGTGGTTGAGTCTCCATCCCTGGAGGTATTTAAAAGAAGGGCAGACATGGTGCTCGAGGACATGGTTTAGTGGTGGACTTGGCAGTGCTAGGTTAACAGTTGGACCCAATGATCTTAAGGGTCTTTTCCAGCCTTAATGATTCTATGATTCTGTGATGCTGTGATTCTATACTGAAGTAAGATGTAGGCAATAAACTTTGAATCAATACCATAATGATATAATAGGTTCCCAAATGAAGTCAATTAATATCTATTGTTTTCTGCTCCTGTTGTTTGGTCTGAAATTTTACTCACTTTCCATTTATTCCAAAAAAGAGATTTTCCAAAGCTCCTTAGCCTTTATGAACAATGTTTAGCAATGTTTTCATTTTAAGCCAAACTATCTGCTCTTTGAGACCAAAATATATACTCCTT